>NC_043754.1:4589399-4854399 GCF_902148845.1 Salarias fasciatus
TAAATCACAGCAAGTTCATATTTAACATACAGCCACTCACATGAAATGTGTTTTTTTTTCTTTTTTCTTTTCAAAGGGTTAGTTGAAGGTCAGCTGAATGCTTGCACGGTTTGATGATAAGCGGGTCAGCTTTTCTGACTGAACAATTATCTAATCTTTAGTGGCGTGATGAAATTACTCCAATGTCATGCTTAGGTTTTCCTGATTTCTCTGGCGTGCGACAGACTCCAGGAAAATTTCTCAACATTTGCACTTCAGATTGCATCTATTAGAAAACGTACCAAATTCCAAGGTTATCAGATTACTTTATCACCGGAACGGTATCAAAAGTGCTCTTGAAAAAGCACGTAAGGTGAAAAGTTCCTTCAATGATTCGCTATCAGACAGAGGAATCTCCTGAGGGGAATTTTTAGCTCCAACTTGAGGCTAGCTGCTCTCGAAACCACGAATAACCTCCGTGTCAAGTGTTGGGCCGGATGTGAGCGCTCACACCGGCGGCCTGGACTCAATGCAGCTTCATCAGTCACCAAGCCAAACAACAGCTGCGACAGGTCGGCATGTGAAAAGAGAAAAAGGCTTTTGGTTTGAACCAAGAAGGAAGGTCTCCAGACATCTGCAAGCCTCACAAACTTGAAATTTTCCGTAAGGCCTGCATGTTATTAGTTTATATGACTTTGTGTTTTTCTCCTCAAAGGAAAAAAAAAACAGATTATTTCAACAGTTTATTATGTCGAATTTTTCCACGTGTTCACAGCTGTTGGAGCAGTGCTAATGCTAATGCTAATGCTAACTAGCATCCAGAACTGCTTCGCGTAAAGGTTTCCTTTGCTAGTTATCGTTGCCGGTGACCGAGCGAACGCTACGCTAGGAAATGTGCTCAGGGCCGCTGCACAGCTGCTAAGACAAAGAACTTCAGCGCGGAGCTCTGCAGTTTGAAACAAAGCAGAATCCTCCCTTGAAATATGAAACATAGCAGACACACGGAGCAGAACCGAAGCCCGGGCTGCATTAAACTGACTATAGGAGGAACAGTAAGGTTTTAACTCTAGAAACAACAACCTTTTTTATACAGGAATACGGTTGCTTTGCCAACCATATGCTGGTTTTTGTCACTTGAGCATTCCTGAAGTAGTATTTATCTTTAAAGAAAAAAAAAAGAATACACCTAGAGAGACGTGTTTGTAGCTGCTGGAGGAGCTGCCCATGGGATATTTTCTCTGTCCTTAAAATGGTTCGACCTGAAAAGACTTTAAGTGCTTTTTAATCTGCTGAGCCACCTCTGCTCTGAGCCAGCAGGTGAGGCTTCACATTTCTGTCCCGGTGAAGCCGGTGACTGACAGCAGAGGGTGGACTCATAACCTATTCTCTCCCAAACGCCGCGCTGAGGAATGCCAGCGACTGAAGAGTCCTTGAGGCTGTCGACAGCCAGGACTGTGAGCAGGGGGAGCAGACCCCCGCTCACCTGCACACTCCAGACCCCGCCGTCCCCCAAACCTCATCTGGCCGGAGCCGCCTTCACTAAAACACGACTTCTCAGTTACTACTTTTGATCTCATTTCTGAAGAGCTTTGTGCACCGGGCTTTTAAGCCCAACTTGAATCTCTCAGTGTATTTTGGGGTCCGTTTACACGACAACAGTGCTCAGAGCCACTGAAAATGGAGTGCCATTACAAAAACACAAAAATGGTCCATAAACAGGGTCTTAGTTTTGGATCTGCAGTCAGTGGATGTGGCTAATCAGCTCTTTCTAACCTGTCTGTGCAGTAAAAAGTGAATTTGGTGTAAAAGGACGGCTGTGATGATCATAACGTTCCCTCACCGGACTGCGGAGACTTGTTTTGGCAGCTTCGGAGTGCGTCCGCGGGCCGGGGTCAAGAAGTGCTGCAGCTCCAGTGAGCGTGCAGGCCGTACGGGTCGGCGCGGCGGCGGATCATGTGAGCGCACAGCGTGGACTCAACATCGTCCACAGCTATTTCTGTCCAGTGGAGAATCAGGGAACCACTTTAGCCAACACAAGGCTGGTCAGAGGGCAACATCTCGCCTGTACACAGCGCTCGGTCTGTTCCTCTCCAACCAGGCCAGCAGCCCGTCTGCACAGTGGAAATAAATTAGATTTGCCCCCCCCCTCCTTTTTATAATCTGATGTTTGCCCATCGGAGGTCTGGGCCTCAGACAGATGAGTGTTTGAGTGTTAAAGCCGTGGTATGAGTGACAAAAATCCCTTTGCAATGGCCTTTGTGAGGAGGTGGAATGTCCAAACAAACACTTTTCCCAGGGCTGGGGTAATTCAGAGAGAGGGTGGGGGGAAGGGAGGGGGGGGGGGGGGGGGGTGGGGGTCCCAATAGGCTGTCAGGTTGAACCCTGCAACTCATTACTGCACTGAGCTGATTTACAATCGCAGAGTGAAATACGCTGCGGTTAAACGGCACTCGGAGTGAGTTCCACTGAAAAGCTGCTGGAGTTTCTGAATTCGTCTCAGGCCCCGTTCAAACGACAACATTCCAACTGAAAACTCATCGGGCTTTTGTTTACACGGCGACGTTTTGAAAACCACACCCGTTGAGACAGCATGACGGGCCACAAGATGGCGCTGTTAGGTGTTTTTGTCATGAAACAGAGTTTCGATACACCATAAACATTAATAATGGCAGAAACCGCACATTTACACGGACAGACTCTGGATATCTCAATGAAAGTTGTGTTTTAAGTGTCTGCCAGCATCGTTGTAGTACAAACCAAAAACGCAACGTTAATGTCTCAGAAAAACATGCCGCAACCATGTAAAGATGATGGTAAGGATTGTTTAATTATTTTAAAATACTCTTTCTTTATTTCAGTATACAAAATAACAGTATGTACATCCACACAAAAGTGGTTTACAAAATCCATGAGTTCAGCTCATACGCTCTGAAAAATAGACTATATTTCTGAACCGAAGAAGGAGATAATGCACCGTTTTCACAAGAAGTCTGTAAAAATCTCTGGTCTCCATCCACAGGGCTGCAGGCGCGTCCCGCTCTGAGAGTCCAAAACCAACCAGCCAAAGAGAAAAAAAAAAACAAAAAAACATGTTCCTTGATCGAAAAGCACTTGGAAGTTTCCCTTTGTGTTCCTTTTTCCTCTGCGGTCCATTCGCTGACGAGGAAAAAACATTTTAATAGTACCTAAAATGATAAAAAATAGAAGTGGCTCCATGGGAACCCTTTGATTTCTGTGGAGTGAAGCCAAACGTAAGTCTTTGTCTAGTCAGGAGGAAAGAAAAATCCCCCTCCTCCAGCACAGAGTCCAATATTATTTCTTTTATTAGATATAATAAGATAGACTTTCAGCATCCCTCTGTGGGGGGGGGGGGGGGGGGGGGGGGGGGGGGGGGGGGGGGGGGGGGGGGGGGGAATTATAATCATTACCAAGAACAAGGAAATACCCAGGAGGACGGCGGTCTTCACATGACATGGCGGCGGTGCCACGCTCTCCACGTCCGGGAAGGAAAAAAAAAACCAGAAGTCCGTGATACAAAAAATGATAGTGACACAAGTATAGACCACTTCTGGATGAGATACGCATGCTTAAGACGACAGGAAGCCTTCTGGTAGTGCTTTGGTTAATCTGTGGAGCCTCGGGGTGGCCGGGTGCTGAAGGTGGAGGGCGGCGGGCGGCGGGTGGCGGGCGGCGCCGGGGCTCATTTGCAGACGTATCGCTCCACGATCCTCTCGCACTTCTTGCAGGTGACGTAGCAGCACCAGTGGTACTTGCAGTGGCAGCGCTCCACCAGCTTCTCGGTGTAGGGGTTGTAGCCGCGGCCGCAGCACATCAGGTCGCAGCTGTCGCTGCCCAGCGAGGTTCTGTTGCACTGCCTGAAAAAAGAAAGCAGCAAAACACCGGTTAATCCTGACCGAGAAGAAACGAGAACCTCAAACTGAACGCTGCGCCGAAAAGCAAACTCGTCTCCGGTTTGCTGGCCGTCTCCTGACACCTAAATTTACGGCTTCGCTCCTCAAACGCTTTGCACAGCCTCGCAGGCCGTCACCAGTCCACAAAGGTCCTTTAAAAAGGGGGCTTTGACCGACCTGCGCGCTCGAACCCTTTGTGCACTTCTTCTCACAAACATTTTTCTCTTCCATTTTCTTTTTGTTTGCTTGTCTGTGCGCGGCGGAGCCTCTCATTGCGGGAGCTTGAATGAGCGGAGAATAGCCCCCGTCATAAATCACAGTGAATACACAGGCCTCCCCTCCCACTCTGTAGCTGCCCTCGCCACATGATTGCTTTGTTTTATGATGGCAGAGTGTTAATGACCAGCAGGGTGAGAGAGAGAGAGAGAGAGGGAGAGGGAGTCGGAGGAGGCGGAGCAGCGACAGGAGTCATTGAGAATGTGAGACAGGTTTATTACATCGGTGGGAGCTGGCGAGCGGAGCGAAACCCCCACACGCTTATGTTTTGTCAAGAGCGAGATCTGGTTATTTCACTCCCGAGCAGGAGGACGGCGCTGCGCATTCAGCAGGTCACATCTGCTGGAGAGGCCCTGTAAATTAATTTAAGACCTAAACACTGGCGCTTTCCAAGGAAGTGACACACTTTAGATCCCAGGATCACAATTTATCCATTAGGGGAGTGAAAATTCAACACCCCCCCCCCTTACCGCCACCGCCCCTGTGCCCCAGATTCTCCTGTTAGCCAGACATAATGACGAAGAACCGCAGCTGCTCTCAGGTGTGGCGTAAAGGTCAGAGCCGACAACGGAAACAGAAGTCGGGTCAGCGTTAAAACAGCGCTGATGGTCGCAGAGAGGAGGCCGGGATGTGAGCAGGGCCGGTGCAGCACGGACACTTTGACAAGACCAGTAAAAGTAAAGGTTCAAGTCTTTCTGCAGACGTTCCGGTTCAGTCTGCCTTCAGTTTGGGTTATCATAAGCGCCAGCTGCTGTTAATCTCTCCGCTGTGACCTCTGAATCGTCCTCAGGGTAAAGTGTTTAAATGAGAAACCGGAAAAAGTTCGCAGTGTTCCGCCATGAACACAGGCGGAGATGGAACAACAATGAAAAAATCTCCTAATACGTTAAATACAGACACATTCATGAAAAACCCAATTTCTCTGAGGCCTTGTCAAATGAAACAAAACGTTTAAGCACAAACTCACAGTATTTTGAATATGTTTTATATTTGTCAGACACAGTTAGTCCATCAGCTTCTACATGTGTTTGAAGTCTATATCAGGATTGACATGGATTTATTGATTAAAACCTTAAATCGATCAGGTCCTTTGACGCTCATGAAAACGAGTCTCGGTTCCTCCCAGACCTGTGAAAGCAGCTGAATGTGTCGACGTGACTCCAGAGTTATCTCAAGACAAAACTGTGTAAAAAGTTGGATAATGTGAAATCCTGGAGTATTGTAGAGCTACATAAAGTGCTTCTAGAAAACACTGATTTGGACGACGGACTGGGAACTGGACACTACACTGATCATTTATTATAATCTAACATAGTTTGTGCTTTATTGGTACAGAAAATGCACATAAGTTTTTTTCAAATTTTTTTCAATTCTTAGATCAAAATGCTTCACACTCACAATAACCACATTCTTATGATCGCAGAGCGAGTAAACTACCACAGGCTGAACACATCTAATCAAATGATTTAATAATCCAGGGTGTACGGTGGTGTAGTGGTTAGCACTCTCACCTCACAGTGAGAAATCCCTGGTTTGAGTCTTTGCTTGAGACCTTCTTTGAGGGGGAATCTGGTCCCAAAAACGTGACTCTATATTACTGGTTGGATGTGAATGTGAGTGTGTGTGTGTGATTGTCCATATCTGTGTTAGTCTCTGTATCCTCCAGTCTCATTTTGATTACAACTACCTTGATTCGAAGCACTGGAGGCTCATTCTTCTGCGGATACGTAACCAGCATCCCTTAACTGGGACCACATCTTAGATTCAGTCCTCCTGGAAGACAGAAAAATATCTGGCGCTCCAGCCATGTTTTTTCTGACCCAGAACAAACCCATGTTCCACACAAGCCCATGATCTGGGAGACTGTTGCCAACTCTGGTTGATGCCAGACTGTGTTATGGTAAGCTTGGAGAAACACAGTAATCACCCTGTTTTTTATTGATAATTAAACTTTAATGCTCAGTGTGAGCCTCACCGCGGCGTACCAGTGAACCGGCTCTCATCAGGATACCATCAGTCTAGACTCCTATGACAACAACCAGCATCCACGCGAGTGTGCTCTCACCATCACTCGAACACAAACACCAGCGTCACACATTCATATCAGGTCAACAGCAGAGCGGGCGCCTCGTGATTTGGCAGAAGCCCCAACGCCGCAGACTGTGCGGCTGCTGCGTTATCGGCCCTGAAAGTTACACAAGCGGCACACCGGCGAGCGTCCCCAATCACGTCTTCCGCTTATCTGCACCCGGGGCACCAGTCTGAGTGGCACATGACCCTTCCTATGATGCATGGAATTCATACGGACAGCATCATGTGCTTTTTAGTGGTCCTTTTTTTAAAAAATCCCGGCCGGCTCACACGGTGCGATTATATCCTGGCGCGACTTCAGATCGCAGCAGCAGCAAACACTACGCGCACAGTGAGGCATGTCTGGCTAAACAAGCTAACGTGGGGATCAGCGGAGTTAATGCCCTTTAAATTATTCGAGATTAAGAGATTTCTAAGCAAACACCTGCTGCCGTCGTCAAAATGATCCACTCATAACAAGCATTTCCAACAAGATATTAAGCCTGACCTCTTCCTCTGCAACACTATTTCCCTAAATGGTGAAACTAAATAACGACAGAGGCAGAAAAGTACAACTCCTGTTTGCTCAGACAGTAAAGGAAATGAATGTATGATTACATTCTATATGTTAGCAAATTGTTGTCTCAGTGCTTCCACTGTCTGAGTTGAAATTCAAAGTGTGTCTCATGTCTGTGCATGATCTCATCTGAAGGAGGCAATCTCGGAGCAGCTGAATCAGGCCAACCGGACCTTCTTCAAACGGTCTGGCTGACGTGTCGTCGCTGATCCATATGGGACGTGAGACCAGCCACGCCTGATCGAAGCAAGCAGCACGAAACTGATGAAGCCGATCGGATAAAGACACGTGACCAGGGTCCAGTCGGCCCGATTCAAATGCTTCGAGATTTGACTGCCGGAATATAATGTATAACCCAATTATCCGTGCAGGAGCGGTGCTGAAGAAGAAAGCTCCCAAGGTGGAAAGTTTTCAAAAAACGCTCCAACTCTGTCTCCATGAAACAGGGGGAAACGTAACTTTTCTAAAACCCCGCTGTGCTCCGTGGGCCGAGTCGACAGTTCTTCTGCACATGCTCCGTAGACGAACTATAACAAGGTTTTCCTCCAGAGTGTCGTGACTCCCGGCCCAGATTCTCCTGGTCCTGGTTCCAGTCCAGATTCTCCGGACTTGGTAGTTTAGAGTTGAACAGTCAACCGTAACAAACAGTCCAACTTGGGCGTCTGTCCGCGTTCTCCCATTATTAAGGTTTACAGTGTGTGTGTTCTGTGTGGTGTGTGTGTGGATCATTACAAAACCACCGACAGCGCCAACTCATGGCCTAGCATGCTAACTACATTTTTTCAGTGTTTCTGTCAAATAGTTTTAAAAATGTGGGATCAGTGGAGTTAATGCCAAGAAACTCCTGAAACAACAACACGGAAACGTGCGTTTTCACTTGAATCGTTAACGAGGCCTCAGACAATAGATTTATTACTACTTCACATGCTTAACAAAGATAAACACTAATATATATTAAAAAAACAACATTTTTTTTGTAAACTGAAGTCAATGTTTGAAGGCAGAAAGAATTTTTATGAAGAAGAAAAAAACTTTCCTCAAACTTTTTCTGTCTTCAACAAATTTAAACCTTCAAAAGACAAGTCAGTGGGATTCCTGGTTATTTTTATGTTGATGCTCGCCCCCCATTACTGACATTATTGTAATAGAAGCTTTAGAGGCTTTTTTCTCCGTGGACATGTCCACCTAATCATCCACCTGGTTAAATCTCATCCATGGTTTTCATATTTTTTACTGTGTCATTGATGAAATGACAGAATGGATTATCTTTACATGTGACCATCTTGGAACAATTCTATTTTGAAAATGTACAGAGTGCAAAGTGGCGGAAGGGTTTATACTTCTATTACTTCCCACATAGAGCTGAGGGGGATCTCTGTCACACTGGCTTCTTGCCACCTGCTAATTTCCTGCAGAGCTGCACCCTGTCAATCAAAGCACTTGTGCCAAGTGGTCTAAATAAGCTTTTATCTTTCAGAGACCATCTACTACTTCCTGTCTGTGAGTCCCTCTCAAATCAATATCAGCTTGAGAGCACTCAGTCCCAAGAATAACTGCATTTATTCTAGTTACAGATAGCGGGGTAAGGACTCCAGTGGCCACAGACAAATGGCCGCAGATGAGGCCCTCTGAGGGCCACCGTCTGTTATCAGCCGGCCCTGCAGAGTAAACCCAGCCTGCACGCAGGACAACGCCTCCGGCTGAGTCAACATCCTGGATGAGTGGACGCTCGGGATCATTTCCTCTTGTCTGCATTCACGTGGACTCACGCTGACAAATGCACCGCTAACCATCAGGGTTCACAGCAAGTCGCCGCCATCCCCCGTCGCACGCGGCAGCAGCGGCCGGGGGGAGGAAGTCTCACCGTCCTGGGTGCCGACGGACCCCTGCTTGTCGTTCTTGGAGCAGAAGTCCGAGGAGCTCTGCAGGTAGACCAGCTCGTTCTCCCTCACCGGCCGGATGTCGATGTCCTTTGGGTACCAGCTGCTTGCGCGTCCCCATGGGCCGGTGCACCACCCTTGGTGGCGGACAGATACTTGGTCTTCAGGTCCATGGCGATCTCTCTCAGGTCCTGCAGTCCCCTCCAGCAGGTCCTTATGGAGCAGGATCCAGACACGCCGTGGCATTTACACTTCTTCACCAGTGCCTCTCTTAATACCTACATGACACCAGAGGGGGAGATAAACCAGCTCTGACGTGGGTTTGGTAAACAAGACCTCCTCTGTCAGCGTTTTTTTCTTTATATTTCATCATCAGAAAACACTACAGGTCTTACTTGTCTCCCGACTTCGCTGTTGTGTAGGTGCATCAGCTTGTTGGCGTGGGAGCCCGACCGCTTCATCTTCATGGGAGCGTCGTTGAACTTGGAGCCCATAATCAGCCCGTAGTGCAGGTTGTCGGCGCAGCCGCCCCAGCGGGTAGCCGGGCTCGGGGATCTCGGCGGGGATTGGACCGCACGAGCAGAGGCGCAGGATCGCCGGTGGTGCACGCCCGCGCGATGGTGTGGCTGATGGTGGCCGCAGACAGAGCGTAGACGAAAGCTGCCTCTCGTGTGCCTGATGGAAACAGACGAGAAGAAACCCGACGATTAAATACACCACATCGCTCAGTAGCAACATAACGTTATGATTATCTCTTCAATCAGTGCACCTGTCTGTGGGTGGGATATTTTAAGGAAGCAAGCAAGGGTCTCGATCTGTTTACAGAGGTCCAGGCGCTTTTTGATGAACCCAGGTGGTTTAAAACAGTCCAAAGTCCCTCAGTCTAGTTTTACGATTTGGGAACTCGTTTGAAAAAATTCGTCTCTACTTTTTCAGTTCCAAATCTGAAGTCCTGGCCTGTTTAAAAGCAGGAGTCTGTCTATATTTTCAAGGATGCATCATTTTTAATTAGTGGAAGTAAGAAACATTTTTTTCTTTGAGACGATGTTAAAGGGTTTCAGAGAGCAGAGCTCACCTCCAGAGATCTCGAGGTCTGATCGGTCTAGAATTCCAGCAGCACGTTGTTAAAGAGGTTTGGCTGAGCTGCCACAGGGCGATTAAGATAAACATCTGGCTAATAAGTCACTCATCAGTAACAGTATGAATGAGCTGAACTCTGTTTACTTTTTGGGTTTTTTTTCTTTGATTTGTTCAGATTCATTTTGCAGACACACTCTTCAGTCACATCATCAAATCATTTCGTTCTCATCTGCTTCCTAATTCATTCCTCATTGAAACCTTCTAAAAGCTGATTGACATTTGGAATTCATTGCAGGAATTATGATCATTATTATTTTTCCACTATCTTAATTTTTGCAGTGTTTAGTTTTCTGCTGAAAGCCTGTTTAAGACAAAGACCTTCAATCTGCCAAAACAATGCCAAGGAGTGAAAAAACCATGGAAGCCCTTTAATTTTCCTTCCCTGCTGATTGTTTATGACGGTCCTCGATCCAGACTGCTGCTCTTTTTTCACTGGTTGAAGTGGATTCCAGTGATGGGCGAAGAGGCTTATCTAATGATTCAAAGGGATTAAAAAGAGAGAAAAACCTTTGGAGATCTGAAACTATTTCTGTTACATAATCAGCCCCTCAGCTGCCCGTCTATTTTCATGTCTACTTCTGCTTCTGCTTCAGCAAAAGAACAAACCAAAGCACACAAAATGTATCTATCGAATATCTGCGCCCGTGCAGACCGAGCACTGATGTAATTGGAGGCGATGTGCGTACACGGAAAGCACACATGTTAAAGGCCGGGGAGCATTTGGAAGTAAGAGAAGAACTTATGTCTGACCGTGGGCCGCTTAGATCAAAGACATCCCCGGACAGAGATGAGCCATTTCCTGTTCAGGCCCGAATGTTCATTTGGTAAATGGTAGCCATGTCTGTCTTTTCTTTTTCTTTTTTTTTTTTTTTTAGAGGGATACCACTGCAATCCACCCTCCCCCAATCCCAACAACCCCTCTGCTCAACCCTGCAGCCGTCTTCAGCTGATTCACAGTCTGACTGAGCCAGAGAAGCAGCAAACTGGGACGACAACAGTCGCATTGTGGAGGAAAAGAGTTCAGAAACACACCGATTATTAGATGACATGTTGTGGCGAGAGGTGGAAACTTCATAATAATGACACTTTCAGTCTCTGGGAAAATATGAAGGAAGAATTTAGCAGCAGTGAAAAAAGTGGAAATGAGGCAGCAGGTCCTCTTAAAACCAGAAGTTATCAATGAAAGATTTGATTCAACTTCTTTGCTTTTCATATAAACTGGGGACGAGGTGTGCACCTCTTTGCTGCTGAGGCCTCCTGCATTTTTATTTGTGAACCGTTACAGGTGAAAACGAGGATGGTTGCATATTACCCATCGAGAAACCTGCGAGACGAACCACTGAAAACGATCAAGGCTTGAGGAGTAAGGAGCTAAAATCTGGTCCTCACACATGGACTCATGTATCCCTTCACATACAGAATAAAGTGGATTTCTTGAGGCAAGTGGGAAAGGACCAAAACAAATAGGAGATGGTGAAAAGAACATTGATTTTTTTTCTGGATGCCCTCGTGAGACGCCACTAACTCTCATATCACACAACAGCACAAAGCTTCATCTGCTTTAGATTCCTAAAGAGTTTTTGAAGGTTTTCTTTGAAATTTGCAATCTGATTCTGACATCGTCGGAACACGCAAAGCTTCAGGCCCCTTCTGGAAACACTGGCACCCCTTCAAGTGGATTCTGGGCTCCAGGTTGGCAACTATTGTCTCCAAAAAACTGCAACTCTCTGCACTTGTTGTTTGAATTTACTTGATTTTGAAATGTTTTTGTGCTGAAACAGTTTTGTTCATTATTGTTCCTAAAGACAGAAGATAAGTAGCTCACTTGTACGGACAGTGAGGGTTTGGAACGTCAAAGACGACCAACGACAATCACATCTGCGAGCATTTCAGCACCTTATATGCCCGTTCGTACCTCGGTCGAGGTCTGGCCGATACTTGGTGGGCGTCGGGGGGGATGTCGATGGACGAGCAGTTCCAGCGCATGTCGCCGAACGTCTTCTGACACGTCTTTCTTGACCTCCCGGCGGCCTGGATGATGGTCTGCATCAGCTCCAGGTTGCTGCGGCACAGCTGGCCTGGGAGGACACCATGCCGGGAAGCATCTTGCAGTGCTGGGTCTGGTTGACGTATATCGAGGCAGGAGTGTGTGATAGCGCTCTAGAGGGAGGAAAAGACAGAACCGTCAATCAGAACAGTCATGGACAGAGGACTGAGAACAACCTGGACTCAAGTCTTGCCTGCAGACACACAAAGAAGGGCAGGATGTGGGATTTACGACTTGCTGTACCAGCTGAGCTCGTGAAGAGCATGCAACAATAATGCATTAAAAAAACCTCTGATTGTTTCATCCTGTGTTTTATATTTTTATGTCTTATAATTATCACATTTACAAGACTGAGGAATCATGATGTGAGTTTGATTTGACGATGGGTGTGAGCCATTCTTCTGAACACATATTTCAAGGCTTTTTATATTTTTTACAAAGAGTAGAAAGAAAAAGCAACAGATAATGCTTCAGGCAGGGAAATATTCTGGCATGTGCTGGAGCAAAGAATCATCTTATCACAGAGAAAATCCCAAAGGAAAGGCAGCTGCGGATTCATAAAATACAAGTGACACGTTCTTGGCACGGGACTTTTCTTTTGCAAAAGCAAAGAGGAGGCCAGAAGAGTTGCCAAAAAAAAAAAAAAAAAATCCAAAAGCTCCTCTAAATTCAGGTCCATCCACATCCCCGGGATGAAAAACGGCGAGGATCCTCCACGTTTTGAGTTTTCCCCCACAGGAAGCGTTGCCCTCCGTGGCCCGGCTTGACATGAATCATGTGTTTGATTTAAACTATTAACTTATTGGGGATGAACTTAATAGAGAAACCACAGGCGGAGCAGGTTCGCTCTGATCTCTGCCTTCTGAGTTCGTGAGAACCGGGCAGCGCCGCCCGCACCCCGGCCTGGTTCGCATTAGGGGGGGCCGGGGGGCCGAGGGGCCCGGCGCCCCGTGCCCGGCGATAAGCTGCGACTCGGCTCTGGCTGGTAACCCGGCACTCGCAGGTGTTTACAGGCGCATCTGTTTTGCATTGCTCCGCTCTCCGCTGTGGCCCATGCCATCCCGGCTCCAGCGCTCCCTCCGTAACAACCAAACCCGTCCGGATAATACTGACCGATGAACTGATGCTGCAGCTGATTGTGAGGGAAGCCTTGAAAGGTTTACACCAAACTTCTGACTGAAGCAAAAACAAATTCCAAAAAAATAGCAACCAGGGAAATTTACAAACTTTCCGAAATTATGGCGAAATCGATTGTTTGGCTTCGCCGCACCATAAAAACACAGCGGCCATCAACAGTTTGTGTCTATTTTCATGATCTGAGGCTAGAACACAGAGAGAGAGAGGGAGAGAGAGGGCAAGCGGGTGGCAATCGTCTGCGACGCCGTGACGCCGACTCATCTCCATTTCATTTTCCATTTCTTCTTTACGTCACACAGCAGGAACTCGGTTCACTCCGGGACCTTAAGAAGCGCAAAGAACTCGACGTTTCAGCTGAAAGCTCATCGTGTCGACGAATCCACGCCGTGCACGGCGTCTTACTTCGGTCATGAGCGGCGCAGGAAAGGTTGGGGCCCGTCTCAGGATGTTCAGTTCAACAAAAACAGACTAGAATCCAGTGTCCTTGAGTCAAAGCAAAGCGAAGGCGGCGTTGGGAGGATACTTACAGCCACTTGATGCCGGAGCAGAGCTGGGACAGCAGCAGAGCCGCGAGCACGCCGAGAGGCAGGGCATGAGAGCTGCTCCTCATGGCTGGACAGCGGGCCGCTCAAACAGGACACGAACACAAAAGAGGGCCGCCGGGCTTCTCCACCGCGACTCAGAGGTCAGCTCTCATGGCACGGCCTCCTTTTGCTAAATCCTGCGATAAATCAGAGAGCAGTGTGAGCGAGGTGGGCCACCGACAGCACCTTCAGATTTAAAACCTCTTTTCACAGAGGCATGGGAACGTTTTTGTGAGGACCCGAAACTTTACAACATTCAGACATTTGGAGAAACAAACTTCACAAAGCAAAGACAGAAAGTTTTGACTTTAAGCCGGTAATGATCTCACAGGTCTTACATGACAAGCATAAACACAAGTGAGCTTTTGGAGAAATAATCTTTACAGAAAAAAACAAGGTTGGGAGAGTTCAAACACACAGAGTTAATCCACAGTAACCCAGCACTTCTGCCCCAAACAGGCAAGCAAACTCTCCAGAAACAAAAGAGACGGCAGTGAAACCTTGAAGACAAAAAGAAACGCTCTCAATCCGCTCACATGGTGAGAGTCAGAACACAATTTAACGAGTTTAGGGTGATTTCATTCAGTTGATCCGATGTCCCAGCCTCCAGGTCTGATGTCACATTCTGAACAGATTTATTTAGGTCACAATCCACTGAACTTTGGGTCAACCGCGGGACAAGGGGGGCCTGTTTCCGCTCGATCAAACGCCATCGGACAGTATTTACACGGATATTTTAGTCCCGCTAATTCGGTTTCGGTGTCACCCAGCAGCGAACCCTCTGCGTAAAAATGTCAAGAATCCGAGAGAGAGAGGGAGAGATAGGTCCCCATCAGCCGGAGAGGGCTGATTTGGACAGCAGCAGCAGCAGCAGCATCGGGAGCATTTGGATCAGATAAGGGCTGATAAGGAGCCTCTTTGAAGGCTGAAAGCAGCGTTAACGCCGCAGGTAGCTGCTGATAACGGGCTGCGCGCAAAAACGAAAGGTGGGAAAATCTCCGATTCTAACCCTTTTCCCCCAACGAGCCAGCCAAAGCCCGTCGTGCATTAAAGGTATTTTATCACACTCACTCTAAAATCCCCAAAACAATCACTCTATTGTTTATTATCAATGGAAAACAAGAAACTTCCCGAGCCGCCTCTTTCGGGACTTTACGCACCATATCTGCGCGTTTAACAGATTTACCACGAACGTTTACTTTTGGGTAAAGTGGTCCTAATGGCAGCCCCCCCTGTTTGCAGATAAAGGCTAATAGCTACACACACGCGCGCGCTCGACAGTATGCACGCACACACATGCACACGAGAGAGAGAGCGCGCGCTCACACACATGCGGTAAAACTGTTTCCGCGCCTGGAGACGGATGCAGTTGGAGGAGAACAGAAAAATTTTATGATAATCATGCAACTAATGTTAAAAGTTCTGCAAACCGTTCACTTTTAGTTTGTAAAAGCAATTCTGAAACATTTAACGCGCCCAGACGCACGCTGAAGTTGAGATATTTAAATTAAAACTAAAAAAAAAAAAAACCAAACAGAGTTATTAATTTATATTCCCTCAAATTAGCCTCGGGATCTTTTCTAAACTCTTGGTCTTGGCTCCAAAAAGCCAAGCTCACACACTTCTCCCAGCGCAGATCCTCCGAACAAAGCAGCCATTCGGTCCGGTCTCCTCTTTTACGCACACCGGGACCGCGGCGTCCGGCCGGCGCAGCGCCTCACCTTCTGCCGCTCAGCCTCCTCCCTTCAGCCGGCCGCGGAGAGAAACGAGGGGAATCTCAGGGAGGTCGGAATATCCTTAGACACGGATCAGCCTGACGCCTTATTGGTAAAATCCAGCACGGGGTGGCAGAATAGCTCCGGACAGGTACGCATGGTGCGGGTCCGAGTGTGAGGGAGGGAGGGAGTGAGAGTGTGTGTGTGTGAGTGTGTGACAGGGTGGAGGAGAGTGAGTGAGTGAGCCTGAGTGGGGGCAGACTGCTCTGAAATACCCCTGCCCCGCTTTGATCTCACTGCTGATGTCAGACCTGCATTAGCATAAGAAAGCAGGCTGCGCGCCGCGGCCCGGATCCGGAGCGTCCTCCTCCCGGGACGCCGCGCGCCGCGGCCGGACTGCTGTCCGAGCGACAGCCGCCAAACCAGAGTCCCGGAGGAGGGCGGCCTGCCGCCACGACGCATCCGTGATCCAGCGATGTGATCCGCACGAGTCCATCAATTCTGAAAGTTTGGCCACTAGGAACACACTTTCCAATAATAGAGAGAGAAAAAAAAATCAATTTATTATTCATACTGTTCTAAAAAAATTTGTTCATACATAAATCTTACTACTTGATAACTTATTTAGGCAATAAACGTCGAATCAAACTTTTAAAACAGTTTGTGTTCCTTTTAAAATACAATAAATACTAATTAAAAGGCACCAATGTCTTTTATATTATAAATGAAAACAAAATGCAATTTTTGTTTTTTTATGAATGTCTTTCTGCACATTCAACTCACCAAACACTGTAAATATAGATGGAACTATACTTTACTGAAGAATGATTTTTTTGTTCACTCAAATTCCTTAATTTCACACAGTGAGAATTAGTTTCCTGTTTTCATTCTGG
Organism: Salarias fasciatus; assembly: GCF_902148845.1. NCBI lineage: Eukaryota > Metazoa > Chordata > Actinopteri > Blenniiformes > Blenniidae > Salarias > Salarias fasciatus. Next base: position 4,605,609 of record NC_043754.1, read on the forward strand.
GATTGTGTTATCGCTAAAATATGGAACACCAAAGGCAGACAAGGTGATCTAAGGTGATCTGGACCTCCCTCTTTCTTAGGAAAACATATAACTGTCACCTCCAATAAATCTTCAGAGATAACTATGTTATTTTACATAGAATAAAATTTAAGAAACTGGGTTTATGTATTTGTGAAGCAGTAAAACTATTCGGCTCAGAAGTCTTCATAGTGATGTATGGATGGGCAAAATTTTCACCTAAAACCATTTGTTCCTCACATTTAAAAAAAAAAAGTCCAACCTCATATGAAACTCTGTAATCATCTGACTGGAACTCATCTCACGCGTTCCATCACAAGCCACTCAGAATCTGGTTTTTACGTCTCTGTGAGGAAGATTTTTCCCTTTCTTCTGTGAACTACAAATGAAAACACAACTGTGCTGCAGTAAATCTCTGCTCTCTCATCCTTCCAGTTGTTAGCAAATTGGCCTGCTTAAAAGTACCTTTAAGTCACATTTGAGGGAAATGTCACGGTCAGAGACGGCACCCTGAAATGAATTCCAATTTTCCACTAAAAATTTAAAAGCAGCTTGAAAGGTGAGTGATGCTCCGAATGGACCGCGGCACTAAAAACATCTTTTATTTATGAGCGTGGATTCCATATAATAGTTACAATATATACACTGTAATACAGGGTGACAGTCCCAATACTCACACACACATGAATGCTAGCCAACATGTGCTCTTTCAGGGGGAAAAAAAAAATCAAATAAAAGCTTCCTAAAGTTACAGAGTTTTTCTGCACTGGCTGATTTCCTTAAATATTAACCGCACTGTAAGTGATACGCTGCCGAGCCAGCTGTGGGAAAGTAACGTGGAGCTTTTCCTGAGAATCTGTTGCACCTCCAGACGAACAGGCAGCGAGCGCTGAGCGGTTGTCCAGACCTTGACCTTTGCGCCTGGTGTAGCTAACGCGGCCGGCCTGGCGCTCCTCGGGGGAACGAGGCGGGCCAGGTGTTGTCGTGCCGGAGCGGACGCAGACCCAACAACAAGCCGCGCCGAAACACCCCGAGCGCAGCGCCGCCATCCAGAGACACTCAATGTGTCTCGCATGGCGGTCAACTGTGAACGGGCCGCGCCGACTGCGAGCTGCGCGGCTTCCAAGCGGGATCGGGCCCGTCTACAGACGTTTTTTTTTTTTTTTTTTCCTTTTTTTGCACACAGGCTCTCCATTCCTGAGCCCGGGATCAACACGCAGTCCCCCCTCCCTTGATCTCGGCATCTCGCCTTCCAAGCGGCACGGAGACATGAAGTCAGGGGGCGGGAGACGACGCGGCATGCGAGAGCCGCCGAGGTTCACGATAATGGAGCGGCTTGTGTCGCGTAAGAGCCGAATCAGAGCTGAGTTATGAGAGATAATCCACGTCCAGGATGAAAACCAGCTTTGCAGAGATAATATTACAGCCCCGCTGTATTTTTTAACTGTCACTGTAATCAGCTTTAGACACGCTGGGATTACTGCTGCAGCGAGCTGCAGTGTGCCTGAAAATACCAACTGTAATTACACTTCCAAGTTTCCAAAACTCTCTGATACGCTGTTGTTTAACCGAGATGTGGTCAGGGCCGGAGCTCGGAGTTTATTTTCTGACGAGTCGACCAGCAAATCAGGAACCCCCTTTAGATTTTTTTGGGAAGCCGGTGAAATATACCAGAAGCCTGACATGTAAATTCACATAAATACAATCTTGTGTCTCACTAACCCCCTAACTGGATTACACAATGCGAGGCTCTGGTGTTGTGAAACGGTTTTGATACGGCGGAAGGAGTTGGGCTGAGAGTGGCGTGAATGTTCGCCGGGTCTCACGGCGTCGGGCCACCATTGTCCTCCTGGAATGGAGGCGCAGCCGTGAACCGGGAGGCTCGCCGGGGACGGGGAGGGGAGGGAGGACGCTCAGCTTTCACCCAGGAGGATCGCAGCCTGAATAGGTGCCGAGTTACTGTTACAGCCCTGGAAAACAGTCGAAACAAGCCTGGCTTTGGAAACAGCAAAAACCAAAAAAAAAAAAAAAACTCAATTCCAAAGTTTTCTGTGACTGTAAAGCAAATTGAAGAACCCCTCACTGCATGCTGGGAGGATTAGATTAGCAGCGTTTCCATCTGCTGCTTTGACAAAATGATAAACTAATAGAGGCTTAACTCTCTGATGAGGTCCGTTCATCTCCGTCTGCTCTTTCACTTTTTTTTTCCCCCCCCCAATGAAATTAAAAGCAGGATCTTTGATTAACAGCCATCATGAACGCAATAAAGCAGCTAACATAAAAGGGGAATTTTCAAATGGAAACAATCAGTGGACCGTACTCTGTAACGGTTGGATTTCATTTTGTCTCTCATCTCTAACCAAACCCCGAGCGGCACGGGGGCTCAGCCGCCGCCGCCGCCGCCAGACGGTTATTGACTAATAACAAGAACATGATGTGTTATCAGCAGCAGCTTTCTCCAAAGGTGGGGAGGAGGTCAGGACGGGTCCCTGCAGAAGGACAGGGACAGCAGGTGAAAATCCCATCACCCCCCTGCTCTGCTCACAGCGGGGAGTCTCCTCCAAAAAAATAAACAATCTCCGTCCAACCTGGCGGGACCGGACCTGCGCTTTTTTGTGCGCCATTTGTTTATAACCTCCGTCCCTATTCCGCTTTGATGACGGAGCCCTTTCAAGTGACAGATGGGTGGCACTTCGGAACACGTCATGTGGTCCTTGTCCTCCGGCGGCCTGAGTCACGCTCGCCTCTGGATGAGTGTGTTCACGGGCGCGATGACCTGACCGGGAGAGTTTACCAACACCAGACCCAGGAAACACACAACATCATGGCTGCTCCGGTTCGAGAAGAGGAGCCATGATGTTATTGTTCCTCTGAAGTCACCAGATCATCATAAGAATGCAACTCTAGCAGGTAATTTGCTTTTTTTCAAGGTAAATTTTCACCATTATCTCGCTTTATTCACCTATCAGTAGCAAATAGCGATCTTTGATTTATTTGAAACCTTCACATATCCATGCACGACATAAGAAGTGATCTCCTTGTACTAGTTAGATGCTTGAAATTTGACATATCTGCCAAGTATTTATCTGAAACTGTTACAAGTGCATAATTTTAACGTATCTCCACCATTATCGCAATAACTTCAGTGATATGAAAATGTGTCTTCAAAAGATATTTTATATATTTATACTTAAAGCTTGAGTTTTTTTTTTTTTAATAATCTTCGTTTCATACATAAATAAATGCTATTCGAGCTGTAATGATCTTCTGGAAACTACACTTCAGTGTGGTCCATTTAAAAATATCCTGCCTGTAAAGTTGAAGTGGGAATTTGCATGTGGAGCAACGACTCGCTGCCATCGGAGTAAACCGTATCACAGCTCACAGTTAAAACCAATAAAACACTCCGGGATTTCGGTCGTTATTTTCCGTCTGTGTAACAGCTGCAGGGTTTCTTTCTCGTGACGGTGTTCGATCTCGACCTGTGCATCCGTCTTTGGCTCGTTCAGAAAGAGAAGTTTCCTCCGGCGTGAAGGGGAGGGGAAAGGTGTCGAGGGCAGCGCGAGGTCGAGGTGGGCTGCATGTGGGGGTGAGCCGGCCTCATCGGTCTGGGACGCCGCGTTCGTTCACAACCTGCTTGCGCTGGTAAATATAAAAGTCAAGCTACGATAGGAGGATCAAAGAGACTCGCACCAGTCCGGGAGGGGGGGGGGGGGGGGCTCCAAACAGCACAATAGATAAATTGTGACGATACATCTGGTTCCTATGAATGCGGCGGCACATCCTTAGGAATGATTAAAGCGAGCTTCTTCAAGGATTACACAGCTCTGTGAGAACACTCCAGGGCCACATGCACGGTGAAGGATGCTCGTGAAAGTCCGGAAGGCGAGCTGGGCACTGCTCTGACAAGAAGCTTTCGAGCAATCATAAAACATTGTTTTATTCTCCCGTACACCTCCCAGCTGAAGACAACGCAAGCGCGGTCTCTTACATATTACTTACCCTTTCAAATCCTATAGTTTTACAATGACAAGGAGAAATGAAGTGTTCCTTAAGAGTACAATCAACAAGCTGACATCTGAATAATTCAAACCAAAAGTTCCCTGCTCGCAGTATAAGAGGAGGATCTGAATTCTGGGTCTGGCCTGCCAATTTTCCCTGAAAGAGAACCTTGAAATAAAATCCACTTAAGCCTTCTGTCTTCCCCTCCAGAGTGTAGTTAAATCCTGACTGTGTATGGACATGATTACAGAGTGCCACGGGTCTTACATCAGTGCAGAACCTTGACTTCCAGCAGGAAACCTGCAGCACGGGTCAATTATGGAAATACCCCGTTTTGCTCAAAAGATGGAGGATGTATTCTTCATGCTCAGACTCTTCCGAGACTTAAACCGCAACTTCGACTTCTTGTACGTCCAGGGTCTGAATACGTGCAGCGGACACGGGGGGTTTCATTTGGCGCTGTACGGTGTGAGGCCTGCGAGCTCGGTGCCTCGGCGGCGGAGGCAGATCCGTTGGCTCAGCAGCTGAGAGGGGACGCAGAGATGCTCCTTTCACACAAAGCTGAGCAGCGACAATCAGGGCTTTGTGTCACAGAGGCATCTGCTGTTACAGCTCACAGGAAGGGTCCATGTCGCTTTTAAAAGTGCACTCAGGGGTGCATCTTTTATCACCGTCAGAAGATAATGGAACTTAATGTCAACAGTGTGAAGGTCCGGTTGTGTAGCATTTGGGACATTTGTGTTCGGATCAGATTGTTGGCGACGTGATTTTGATATCGGATTTTAAAAATTGCAAGCATTGGTACCAACACAACACTCAGTGCCTGGTTACAATCAGTTTTATCTCAAGCAGGAAATTTTGAGGCACTTTACTGTTAATCAGTGTACTAACTGCAGTCAATGGGGTCAGCGGGTGCTCAGTTTGGAGAAGCAGTCGACCGTCAGCTGTCGCAGAAGCCAAACAATGAGCTCTGTGGAGGTCAGGAACACAACACAGTGGAGCCACCGACAAGAAGGCCTGCTCAGAAAACGGAAATTCATTATTACATCAAGTGTAACTTATATTAAGAACATTTCTGGCACTTTGCTTCATCTTTGGGACTGACTGAGCTCAGAACTCAATCACAGTGCTTTGTTCCACCAATAAAAACAGACCTCTTGTTAAACAATAAAACCAGGAGCTGCCCTGCAGCTATATTGATCCATTTTTTTTTTTTCCTTTTCCTAAGCCGACCCCACATACTACGCTTCAGTTCCTTCAGTACAGTAGCTGCGTGGAAAGCCTCTTGTGAAGCCTTTCAGGCCCATGTGGAATTTTTAGCAAATGATTGACATGGAAGACAGACAATGTTCTACAGGACAGACTTGTTTATACAAATTACACATTAACTAAAACCCAAAGGTAACAATGGAGGCCAAAACCAATCATTTGCATTGGTGGCAGACACCAGTTGAGTCAGTCTGGCTCTCATTTCTCCAGAGGACACATACTTCTCTGCGGAAAACTAAACATTTACTTGGTAGAGACGTTACGCGAAGGTTGTATGAGGGGAATGACCCTCCCTCAATCATTAACGCTGAATACCCAGAAAGTGAATTGTTTCTGAACAATGCACCTTTCAGATTAAAGCTTTTCACATGAACAAACCATTTAACAGAGGCGGGGGGGGGGGGGGGGGGGGGGGGTAGAGAAGCAGATCTGAATCCTTGCCTCTGGTCCTGTTTCTGACTGTTCGGTTGCTTCCCCTTGAGAGCCACTTGCAGACTTTCAGCACCATCTTGTGTTATTCCACAAGCATGACAATGCAGAGAAGAGCTGCTTTCCACACAAAAACAAAACAGGAAAAACGGTCTTTTCGAAATATTTTATTACTTTTTTGACAAATATATATGAAGGTTTTCCTATTGAGGAAACATTCTTTCAAAGATACGTTTACAGCAAAGTCATTCCCGCACAGAGGAAACATGGGAAAAATCATCAGAACACATGATGGAACTAACCTTCTCTATTTGTGCCCAGGAAAAGACAAAAGGGTGCAATTCATTAATTGGGGTGGACTGATGACAGTGAAATACGTAAGTCAGTCTGGTCATTTCGGATAGACAAAAATAGAGTTGTTTCAAACGCCCATGGGACACCGTCGAACATCATGATAACTTGGTGAATTATTCATTTTGCATCAAGGCACACAAGCATTGATAACCGTCATTGGAGCATTGCTATTTACCGTTTTTGCCAAGACATTGGTCCCATTGGGCAGTACACCTGTACAAACTACAGAATAATAAAAAAAAAGCATAAGATAGGGCTTTGCAGGATAACAACCAAAGGAAATCTCAAACAATTTAGATCAATAATGTACAGAGAAATATCAACCTCCCAACTTCAACCTTGATATTCTTGAGTATGATTGCAACACCACACTGAATCCATTCTGCTAGTGTAACGCTAACGGAAGACCTGAACTTTTACAGAGGATGCAGCTCAGTGAGGGATCTCTTCTTCTGTAGAACAAATTCCTGCAAGCTCCGTTTCCCCTCCCTAAAGTTGCTCTCCCTTCGTGAAAACGGCAAGATGACTTGAAGTCTCAAGAGAGTCTCAATGTTGCTGAAACTTCTTATCTGCGATGTCTTGAGTGTATCGAGTATGGTGGTTGGAAGGTAGCCTGCCAGCGGGTCCAGCCACTTCTCCTTCCACGACTTCATCTCAGTGTGGAGAGACGCCTGGTCCGGTAGGTCCTCCTTGTACAGGCGGAACACGAGACCACCCAGAACGCTGGTTTCTACTTTGGACATTGCGTAAGGCACAATCTCCAGACACCTCAAGGTATCCAAGACCTTCTCCGTGAAGAGCTCGTCAATCTCCGCTATCGAGTGCTCAACAACCTTCAGGCTGACTGATTCTTTGTAAAACTCACTCAGGGGCTCAAGAAGAACCGAATGCAACATGGTGACATGGAGCTTCGACGCCAGGGCGACCGCTTCCTCAAACCAGGCCTTGTGATGGGAGTCAATATCGCTCTTCATAGTACTGAGGGATGTTTTGAGATAAGGCAAGTAATGCACAGCAAGCAACATGTCTAACGGTTTTCCCTGAAGAGACTGGCTCAGCTTTTTTGTTGCGCTCAAGACGCTCTTCTGCACCACCGCCGACAGGAGAAACTCCAGGTTTCTAATAGCGTCAAAGAAGTGCGACGCTTTCTGCCGAGCTGAGGCGCTGCCCTCCCCTTTCAGCTCGTTCAAACACAGCATGACTGCCTCCAGAATGTCGACCATGATTTCGTGCATGTCGTGGCTCTTGTCCCAGTTCTTGATGAGCTTGTCCCTCAACTCATTGCCCTTCGCTTCACTGTCCTGGAATACGTGAATGATCATGTCTTCCAGTTTGTTCTGGCGCTCCGCGTCCTCTGTGAGCCAGTGCAAAATCTGACTTATGAGGGCCGCCGCGTTGGCGGCCTCCTCGGCCGGGGAGGATTTAGCCAGCCAAACATTTAAAGACAAAGAAGAGCTGACAGTTCTAATAGCCTGTGGGTACTTTGCAGATAAAGCTGAACTCACTGCCCTCATCTGAGCCCCTACTTCACCAACACTCAGCAAGGCCTGCCCTCTGCAGTACTCCATGTTGAGCCCCCACTTCTCAGACAGAGCAGTCTCTATCGAATCTGTGAGGGCAACCGGATCCTCGCTAAAGGGGATAAAAGCCAATGTTTCCTCACACTGGACATCCTCTTTGTTTAGGTATCTGATGCACAACGGAACATAGAGCTCACCATCGATTTCAACTTCTTTCTCGGTTAGAAAAGTGAAGAACTGGGAGTCCCATAATTCCTTGAGCATCTGCTCACGTACCAGTGGCTCATAGAAGGACACTGCAGTTCTTGGCCCTGGGACGACCTTCAGTATCACTTGTTCATCCGCCGACGTCTCTCCATCAGCGGCTTCCTCGGCTACACTTGAGCTGCACAGTCCTGCTTCAGAATTCAAATATAAAATTAATTCACAGAAATATTCTACTACAAGCATTTGAATTTTTCACCAGACCTGCCAACCTTAGCAAGAATGTAACACTTGTGCCATGCAGATTCTTTCGTTAGCCGAAGAAAAATGAATTAAACATTTTTAAAATAGAAGTAGTAGCAATTTAAACCCTTACAACCCGTATGACATAGACATCCATCACCATAAGAACAAAAAATGGCATTTCTTTCCAGCCACATTAACTGTATTAGCAAAATTCTTTGAACAGCTCAAATGTTTTCGAAACATCTGAACCAAAGTGAATTTCCCAGATTGTGGTGAAGAGTCTTTTCAAACTGAGCTGATGCTCTCTATTTAACTAATTAAGACAAACAAATATGTAAGATTTACCTTCACTGTCAATACTTATGTATACTTCTGTAGCCTGCTTGTGGAAGAGCTTCCCGACCGGAGATGGGAGGGCTCCATCCATAGGGCCAACATTGTTTGGCACGTGACTAACCAATGTTTTCAGCTTGACTAATTCGAGCTGTTAAGCCACCATACTGCTACATAAATCACAGGCGTCGGCAGCGTTTTCACACAGTTTAAAGGGAAGAATCGAATCAGCGCATTTTCACGTCAAATTGCGTACCTGCTCCACAAAACACGTACAGGTTGGCAGGTCTGTTTCACAATCAGAAGAATAATCATATTTATAAGTTGCCATAAATACACTTACCACTGTCCAGCTTTAGCCTTTGAAGTGTTCCCATCACCTAAAAGAATTATTTAAGATATTTAAGATGAGAAGAAAAACATCTCATTCTTTAAAAGAAAGAAAGAAAGAAAAAAAAAAGATTTCCAGCTGATGAAATTTACCTGGGACAAACACGGACCGCTCTCTGGATCACCTTCCGTACACTTCTCGATGACCTCTGGCAGTCTCAGTAGTGTGTTGCAGTGGGAGCGAAGCATCACTTGAGCTATTCTGTCACCTTTGCACACAGTGTTCTTGAACAGATCCCTCATTGAATTCAGGGTGGTCTTCATGAGGTCGCACTCCATACTGACACTGGGCAGGACGGCCACCAGCCGGAGCAGTAAGGTAATGGTTGGGTGGCTCTTTGACTCAGGATGAACTAAAGTTTCAGCAATGGATGCCGGTGGAGCGACATCCTGGTACTTCTCCCTCCAGACAGCCGCCCACGTGTTGATTTCCTGCTCCGCTGCTTCGGGCTCAGGAACATCCGTAAGGTAGACACTGAAGGGCTTGTTTGTGGACTCCGACAGTATGGGCTGTGGGTTGCAAGAAGGCAGCAACGACAGCACCGACAGGGCTTTTAAGTGGCTGTCTGAGAAACTGTACTTCATCTCATCAACGAGGCTTCGGAGGAGAGGAACGCTGAGATTTTCTCGGTAATAGATCTCAGGAGATTCGTAGCTGTTGGCTTCCTCCGAGAAGCACACTTGCTCGGGTGCAACCTTTGTTGCTAGCTGAAAGGCCTGCTCAAACCAAGCGGAGTGCACAGTGCTCACATTTTCTAACATTTTGTTGAGGGCTTCGATGATGGAGGGAATTTTTTCCACTTCACAGAGAATGTCAGCAGGGTTTCCGCAGCGGAAGACGGTGCTACAGTTACGGAGGGGAGCGCAGGCATTCTTCAAAATCACGAGGGTGACAATGAAATCCATATTTCTCAGAGCCGTGGAGAGAACTTGAGCGTGCATCGATTTTGCACCCGTGGTGCTCGAACTAACAGCATCTAGACAGCTGAGAACGCCCTCTAAAGTGTCAGCAAGAATGTCAAAGAAGTCTTCTCTCTTTTTCCACCTGGAGCAACACGTCTCTGGGATTTCCTCAAGGGCCTCTCTTGGCATGTTCAGAAGTCCATCCACTGCCTGTGCCAACTGTCCCTCCAGACAAGGAGACTCATTAAAAAACAGCAGCAGGTCTTCAGTGATATCTAGCATTTTTGCTACTGAAGGACAAGGCACACTACCTGCCAACCAATGGGCAAGGCCACACGACTCGCTGGGTGTCACAACGCAGAGGGGAAAGCTCTTCAGTAGATCTAAGGACATTTTCTTCAGGCTTTGATAGCCTGAGCCCAAGTGCATGAACGCTTGCCCCCGACACTGAGACATTGGCAAGCCCCAGTCGTCACTGAGGATCTTTGCAAGTTTGCTTGCTTGTGAGTCAACGTGACAGTTTTCATCAAACGGCAAGAAGCCCATGAGCTCCACTTTTGGGGCTGATTCTCCAACATACCTGACAAAAACAGGCAGGTAGGTCTTGTCTGCAATTTTTACAGGTTTGTCTGTAATGAGCGAGAAGAACGGAGAATCCTGTATTTCTCTTAGTATGACATCTCTGATACTAACTATGAGGAGGTTCACCGTTTCATCATCTCCAATGCAGTGTGTGCTTTTCTCATTTTCAACCCAGTGGCACATGCTGAGCTCCTGGAGCAAATGATCCCTTTTTTCTTCTGGGAGGTCATTAAGACTGGTATTCTTCTTTCCCAGGAGTGCGGCGAGTCTGAAGACCGTAGCCAGGCTTTGAAAGTTATCGCCTGTGTGCCCATTTTCATCTGTTGGCTTCATTTCTTGATCCTCCATCTTAACAGGATATTGCTGAAGTATGGGTTCTTCTGCCTCATCCTTGACAGAATCAACTACAAACACCAGAGAGAAACAAACAGTTATGACAGAATAAAAAAAAACCCCTAATGTTCAATTACAAAAAAGAAAGGGCCATCATACCTTCCATATTATTTTCCGTGTTCCTGATCAAACTCTTGGCTTCCTTGTCCTACAAGAACACAAAGAAATATAAAATTATTCAGGCAATCATATATAAACAAATGACAGATATAAAAAAAAAAAAAAAAACAAAAAAAAAAAAACAATACACTCTCATACCAAGCAGATGCCCTCCAAGGCTTGTGGGGTGACCTTCAAGCACTGGGTCACCATGCGATCCAGATCTCTGTTGAAGTCCGTGCCCACCTGCAGCATAGCCAGGCATGCGGACCTGTCCCTGGGATGTGTGTTTCTCAGGTAGTCTTGGAACCGCTTGTGGCGCATGACGACGCCACAGTCCTCCAGCGCCGTGCTGGGCAGCACAGACATAATCCTCAGCAGTGTGTTGATGTTCCCAAAATACTGCATGAGTGGCAGGCGCAACGTGTGAAATATGGAGCTCGGGATCGTCACAGATGCTACTTTGGTCTTCCACGTTACTCGCCAACAGCACAGCTCCGTAAAGAAGTTGTCGGCATCGGGGAGATCACTGCTGTAAAGGGGAGGCTTCGATTTCAGGCTCTCGAACATGTAGCTGACTGTGACTGAGCACGGGACCAGGGAGAGGAAGTTGAGGGCTTCTTTGTGGTCTTCTGAAAAATGATCTTTCACAGCATTGATTAGGTTGTCTACGAGCGGCACGCTCAGGCTGTCTTTGTAATAACCCACAGGTTTTACCATGCTGTCTCTTGGCAAAGCGTTTTCAGGCACTTCGATCTGTACTCGTAAGCTCTGCGCCATCGCACAGGCCTCGTCGAACCAATTCTGGTGAAACACCTTCATGTTTGTTTTCACCCTGTTCAGAGTTGCCACAATGCCGCTGATTTGGCAAAGCTGGGAGGCAGCAGTGAACTGGTCTTTCTGGATACCTGCGCTGAGCTCTCTGGTGAAGGAGGAGGCATTCTTCAAGACCACCATGGCAATGATGAAGTCGAACTCCATCACCCTGCGGAGAAGGGCTTCCGCTTGGTCAGACACGTTGGCGTGCCATCTCTGCGGGTTGCTTTTGATTTTCTCAAGACATTCGACCAAAGGCTCGAGCATCTGAACAAACACTTCATAGGAATCATGCTTCTCTTGCCAGAGGGTACAAAACTTTCCCTGCAACTCCTGGACCTTTTCGTAGCTCTCTCGAAGACCAAAGTCAATCACGTGGTCGAGCTGTTTCTCTAAAGCGGAACTGCTGCCAAAAAACATCATCACCTCTTCAAAGGTATCCAGGGCTCTTTTAACAGCGGGGACTGGAATTGATTTTGACCACCAGGTGTTGAAAGAGTAGGATGAACAGTGTGTGCTTATAGCAAGAGGATGCTTCTCCTGCACTTTGCAGGCAAACGCTTTCAGCTTATAGGAAACGTCACCCGAACCGAGGTACGCCTGGCCTCGGCAGTTGTTCAGATCAAGACGCCACTCCACTGTGAGAATCTCCATCAGACGCTGTACCATGTAATCACAATCGAGATCTGCCTCGAGGAACCCCATGAGCTCCAATCGCATGACGTCGAAACTGTCCACAAACCTGAGGAACAGTGGGAGGTAGTCCTTCTCCCCCATCTTCACGACACGGTCGATGAACAACGAAAAGAAGGAAGTGCCCACTTCCATGATTATTCCCTCTCTTACAGCATTCTCACACACGGTCAGAACCTCTTTCATTTCGGACTTGGTCACATACTCGACCTCTCCGTCCTGAGCAGGACCGGTGTCGCTGTGCGACCTGCTGTGACTGCTGTATGCCGCTGTGACTGCAGCCTGCAACGCAGATTTAAGGGACTCTCGATCAGTCTCTGCACACTTCATCTCCACAAGCCTCTCGGCATCCATCTCCAGGTTGATGAGCTGCAATTCCTCCTCAGTGTCCTTTTCGGGATGGTTTCCGTGGGCTGCTGCTGAAATTGAAAGCGAGAGTGGTGTTTGGTGAGATCACAGTGATAAAATGAAACAAAAAAACGTAAAAATAAAAAAGGAATCTGTGTCAACTCAGGTAAATCTGTCATATTTTTTTATGTATTTATGATGTATTTATTGCACTATTTTGTGTGGATCTAGTAGGTTTTAATATTAATGTAGCAAAATAGTGATGTGGTTTATAGAAAAGGCAGAATTTACTTCAAATTGAACTTACCTGGCAAAGGTTTGTCTCCCATGTCGTCATCCTACAACACACAAACACAAGCTGGTATTACTTCACAGCAGTCAGGTGAGAAATGATGTCCTTACTTTTGAAAATACCACTCACCGTTTGCAGTAAGTGCAGGATGTCCGGATGCTTTTGGACGTACGACTCCACCATTTGTTCCACGCTGAAATGGACATCTTGATTGACGTAGATGTACGCCATACTGCACTGTCTTTGGTCCTCTGATGTGGCTCTCAGGTAGGAGTGGCACCTCTCCAGTACCATGTGGTACTGACCGTACACGTCCGCCTCTGCGTTTACGCAGGGAACCGTACCCAACACCCTCAGCAAGCTTTGCACGTTTGGGTAAAACCCAATATCTGGAATCTTGAGAGTGGCAAACACCGTGGTTGGCAGGATCCTGCGCTTGCTTGCATGCCTCCACTTCACCTCCCAGCAGCCGAGCTCTTCGTAGAAGGTGTCAGGCCGCGCAAGGTTGTTGAGGTTGGCATCTGCTACTTTATCCCTGCGAATGCTGAAGTTGTGGTCGGCCATGTAAGATGGGACCAACGAGAGCCATCGGAGAATCCTCACCATCTCTATGCTGAACACTCGCTTTACCTCTGCGACAAGATACTGCAAGATGGGCCGGCTGAGCGTTTCTCTGTAGAAATCCTCCAGAGAGGTTTCGGCTCCATCTTCTTGTGCCATCTCTGGTTTGCTGACCTCCACTCCCAGCTTCTTGGCTCGGCCGACTGCGTCTGAAAACCATTTTCTGTGGAATATTGGGAGCTCCTGCTGATATTTGCTTACCAGTTTTAAGGCATTGGAAATTGTGTACTGCAAAGTACTGCTGATGCTGATTATTCCCCTGAGACTAGAGTTAAGAATGCTCACACAACACAGGGTGTTCTTTAGAGCCACAAGTGTGATGATGAAGTTGAAGTTCTTCAAAACTGGCTTGAGCTTGGCTATTTGTTCAGCAGTATCTTCGTCAACCTTTGAAATCATCTCGTTGATACAGTTCAAGAATGGCTCCAGGATCTCCAGCATGGTCTGGAATGCGTCAGTGCCATATTCCCAATTCCCAGAGAGAGCTGCCTTGATTCTGTCCACTTCGCCTTTTATATGCCCGTACGTCGTCTGAATCTTTCCTTCCAGTCGTTGGGACAGCTCCGGAGTTCTCCTGAGTAACGAGGCCACTTCCTCCACAGTATCGGCAACCTTCTGGATGGAGGGCACGGGCATGCAACGAATAATCCATATGTTGAATGCATACGGATCACTGGGTGACAGAACTACTTGAGGAAACTCCTGCAGAATCCTGCAGGTGAGATCTCGCATTTTCTGACACATACTGCCCGTAACCAGATAAGTGAGTCCTCTGCAGTGCTCCATCCTCAGCCCCCACTTGTTTCGCAGCTCGGTGAGGAGCATGTAAAACAGACTTTCGGCATCCAGGTCACACGGTAAGAATCCAACGAGATGCTTCTGTGGGAACCCTGCCACTGTGACGGACCTGATGAACACCGGGATCTGCTCCTTCCCCTCGATGCTCGTGGCATCCTGGAGCAGGATGGAGAAGAACCGGGCCAGTCGGAGGCTGTTCTGGATCTCCTCCCGCATGAGGTCTTCACTGAACTGCAGGATTTCTTTCTTGTCAATTTTTTCCACACAGATGCGATTGAGGGTCTGCTGGCCCCTCGCGCCCCCGATTGGCTCCTCTGCGTTGATGTTTGCGCCATTGATGCTGAATCCAGTCAGAGCCAGGATTTCCTTAAAATAGACCTTCAGAGTCTCTTTTGCTTTCGAGCTGGTAACATCCTCCTGGGTCTCAGTGTCTTTTGGTATTTCAACTGTTGCACTGTTCTCTCCAGGTGCTTCTTTTGTCTCTTCTTTCAAGTCTCCTGATTCACTTTCTGAAGTTAAAAGAAGACATACCAATTGATATAATTATAAAAATTGCCACTTTGGCCAGTGAATGAAGAACTTACGAATGAAACAAACAGAACTGAGCATGAAATTGACCCCAGACAGATGACATAAAATTTGATTTCTATTGATGAATCAAGTCTCTAATGATACCTTTTGTTTTCTTCACAGCTGTAGCTTCTTCTTCCGACTAGGCAGACAGAGAGAATAATCACAAAATTGCACTGGTAGTATTTAAAACTGCAAATTACAAGACAAGATGACTTACGGGGTCTCGAGTTCGCTTCCTGTTGCTAGTGGATTGGTTATTCACAGGCATGGGAGAGTCAAATATTGTTGGAATTGCATCTTCCTGTAAGACACAGCTGGAGGCGCTCTGGAAAACAAGCCAGAAGCAGATCACACATACACACTCATCTTAACCATCAATACTGAAAAAAAAGGCAAACTGACAGCTCGATAAATACAAACAATAGGTGATTGTTTCTATAGTGTGTGTAAAAAACAACATTTTTATGTTCTATGTAATCATCACAGATGCCTAAAATATAGCATCTTGTGCTTTTCTTTTTCTTCATGGAAACATGTTCTTAATAACTTACCTGGGTAAAGAACAGCTACACAAAACTGTTCAATAAGCATAAATAATCGACAAATAATCAAAATTATGCACTGTAAGTTTAACACCAACGCATTACAGCATGTTGTTAGTGTTCAGCTTTGGCCTAAAAACTCTTTTCATTTGTTTTCTTGAGGAGCCCGAACTGCACTGCTCTCCCCAGACTGAGCTGCAGAGATGTTTCCATACTACTACAGGAAGACAGGCAGCGGGGTGTGGCGTTTGCGGGGTTAAAAGTTCACCTTCTGCTTATTTAGTTTACAGGTGAGCTTCTTTACCTGGTGAGAGATCAGGTAGGGCTCGAAGTGCTTTGCACAGAGTCTGTAGCGCTTGTGCAACTGTTCCGGAGGCTCCGAGGCCAGATCGAGGCGGTGACAGTTATTCAGCCATTGCTTGCAGCTGAAACACAGAAGAAAACAATTTGAGAGTCAATCAATGGGAAACTGTACTTTGGATTTGTTTAGTGATGTAAGAAGAAAAAGTGAAGTCTGTGTGGCACAAATCACCAGAATGAAACCTTTCTCCAGAAAATGAAACACATTTTCAACATACCCCTCTCTCTTCACTACTAGAAAATACTGGATGAAAAAACAAATGTCTGTCAAAAGCTGGAATTTTATGGATGGGGAGTTTTAGTTTCAACAAATATTTTACGTTCCATCTAATTGTTTGAATTTTTTCCCCCCTACAATTTGTTTTTTCTGCTTCCGTTTTTGTATTTTTTCTACATGATACCTGCAGACAGTTACTGCAAAACATAACATTTGATGTTCGGGATTAATAAAATAACTCTCTACTCTTGATTACATCAGATTTGTAAAGAAAACAATTCACATTTTAACAATATTCACAAGATTTCACATTTACAGTTAAACAATACAGTCATTTAGCATCCCTTATTTGACACTCACAGAATCATGGAACCCATCAGGCCTTAAGATTACTTCTTCTTAGAATAAACAGCTTCCTCCTACATCCAAAAAACATTTTCTTCCCTGGTTTCTGCAAGCTCGTGATGCTTCATATATTGACCTTCGAAGTGGTTTTATTAAACTAAACAAAGTTGGCAAACAGACAGTGGTAGGGATGTTACTAATTCACTACAACACTTCACCCTTTTTGCACATTTTCTTTCATTTTTGGAGGATTCTGATTTCGGTCCAGTAACTAAAAACAGATAAAATATTTACTCCAAATGTTTTAACTTTTGGAGTGTTTAAACAGTTTAAATAATCTTAATTTTCACAGGGTTTTGGTTGATATGAATGAAAGACACTTTAATAAAAATATTGAAGCTAATTCTGAAATAAAAAGACGTCATACAGAATTCTGACTAGATGGAAATCTGACCCCTGCGTCACCTTTTCAGTCTGAAAACTACCACCTAACCCTTATCCTATATTAGTAGGAAACCTTTCCATACTCATCATTGTTATTATTTACAGTGTAGTGCTCTGCGTGCACGTGTGAGATTTCATTAGAAAAACAAACAGTGGCGTCTCCTCATGGCCTGGTACTGGAATGCTAACTACACCACTTTCGGCATTTCTGCCATTTACATGTGAACAGTTTTCAAAACGTTGCCACACAAACTCAAGACTTTTCTGAAGCCAATATGCAAAAACAGTAAACTTGAAACATTCTAAATGGAGCCAAGTCACGACAAACCTCTTTCAGCATTAATTTTTCACACGTGAGATAAAATTCCTGAAGCTATGGTGAGTTTGAGTCCTCGTCCAAGATGACCGAGATGCCTTCACGTTTATAAAAACTTCACAGAAAACAATGTTTTCAAAGGATAAATTACTGCTGGTCAAAAGTTTATAGTCTTAGAGCATCTTGGAGCATCTTATCTTAGAGCATTTGGCTTGACTTTAAAATATACTTTTAGAAGAAACTGTTGTCCTGAAGACAGAGCACTGAATCATCCTTACACTTCCTTTATTTGATCTGATTGCCATAAACCGAGAATAGCTGCAGCAAATAAACCACATGTACCTCTTTACAATGGATTCACACACTGATCGTGTCTTACGACTGTGATTCAATCAATTTAATAACCTTTAATAAATTATCTTATCCCAGATTCGCGAATTTAAGAGATAGCAGGTCAGGAAACGGAAACTGCTGCATCGATTTCAATCAGAGACTACCACACGAATAAAATCGCTTCAGTAAAGTTATGATGTGATTTTTTTTTTTTTTTTAATTTGTTAAATCAAATTTGATGCGTTACATCAGAGGAGATCTGGTGTGTTAGTCCGCCTCCACACCGTCGGGACGGTAGGTGTCGTGTAACCTTTTTTTTTTTTTTTTTTTTTTAAGAAAAAGTTTCAAACTGGGATTTTGTCTCCGTGTTGCAAACACTTTCTGCATCAAATTAACCCCGTGAATACCCCCTCACACAGCAGGAAGCAGTTTCAGAGACGGGCCGGCCGAGCAGAGTGTTGAACGCGGACTTTTTCCTCCGAGAGGAGCACAAGTCTGCGCCATTTTCCAGCGTGATGCTAGGCTAGCAGGCTAACGGCGGAGAGCTAACTCAGTCATTGTGCCCCCAACGCGGCTTTTCATCAACAATAACCCGCAACCCGGCGGAGTAAAGCCTTACCGGTCCGGATCCGAAGGGAAGCTGAAGAGCGGGGTACTGCTTTCCCCTGGCTGGGAGTCACAGTCCGCCGCGGCGCAGCAGTCAGTCATTTTGGACCGCAATGGAGCTAGTTAGCTAGCTTAGCTTAGCAGACGAGCGAAGCAAACTCCGTCTACAGAGTCATGCCTCTGACCAAAACCTGCAGCCGGCAGAGTCCGCTTTCACTTTTTCCTCCCGCTTAATGTGTCTTTGGCAAAAACTAAGAAGCTTCTAATTCCATGCTTTCAAAAGTTGATGTTGTGAACCGTGCTGAGTCTCCCCGAAAGCGTGTTATCATCAACCAGGAACTGGGGCGTGCGGTACCGGAAGCTCACCGGGAGGGGGCGCGCCTGCACCGCGGGGACGGGACGAAGAGGCGCTCTGTCAAGATGGGTCACGTCATGTTCCGGAAGAATCGTGAATCTGCGCTTTGTATGACTGAATTTTACTCTCATGCGCAATATTAATAAAACACTGATGGGTAAAATCGAAGTCTCTTGCCAAAACCTGGTAATTCATGTACAAGAAACACTGCGGTCTTGTTCATAGATGAGTATTAAAGTAGTTAAAACCGCTTTGCTCATTGAAACCTTTACAAGATGATTCACGTCGTGTTCCGGGAGAATCGTGAAATTTATTGTTTTGTTCCAATGCACAATAAAATACTGGAAGAAAAGTAGCATGAAGGTCTATTTTATAATCATGAATAAAATCAAGTGTTTACAGCCAAACTCTGTTAATTACTGTGCAAAAACACGGTATTCACGATGGTTATTACAGATGAAACCAGTTTGCTTCATTAAACCTTTGCAAAATTATTCACGTCGTGTTCCTGGAGGACCGTTAAATTGATCACATTTTTATTGTGAAGTGCAATATTATAATGGGAAAATAGCACGACAAAGTTCTATAAATACAAAGGAGTAAAATCAACATGTTTTGCCAAAACCTGGTAAAGAATGAGCCAAAAACACTATTCTTGTTCTAAGGTAATAATTACTCTCAAATCCAGTTTGCTTCCAAGATGATTCACCCCGTGTTCCAGTACAATCTTGAAAAACACATGAATGCTCTTTCTTTTACTGTTATGCACTATATTATAATGGAAAAATATCAAAGTCCACTGCCAAAACTTATTTGTTGATGTGAAAAAAAACTATTCAGTTTCTTCAAAGATGATTACTTTTTTACAAGATGATCCAGGTTGCATTCCAGAACAATCATAAAACTAAGTTTTGTTCTTCTGCATACTGTTATAATGGAAAAATAGTAGTATTAAACTGTATTCGTAAGAAATAGAATTGAATCGAATCAATGTCCAGCACCAAAATCTGGTAACAAATGCAAAAAAACACTATTTAAATACTTCAAAGATTATTATTACAGTACAGATAAAACCAATTTGCTTTACAAGATGATGTCATGTTCCAGGAGAATCGTAAAAGCACAAACATGCTATTTGTTTGTTTTATTTTAATGCACAATATTGTAATGAAAAAAAATGCAGCTTGGAATGAAGTTAATTACATTCTAATAGTGACGGCCACACGGTGGAGCAATGGTTAGTCCTAACAGCGAGAGGTCATGGCTTCAGATACATGCCAGGTCTTCTCTCTGTGGAGTTTGCATATTTCTACTTTGTGTGTAAATGGGTTATCTCCAAGTACTCCAGTTTCTACAATTCAAAAACATGCATGCGAGGTTCACTCTGGGTGTGAATATGTGTGTCGGTGCGGAGATGGACTGGCAACGTGTCTACAGTGTATCCCGCCTTCGCCCATTGTAAACTGGGATTGACTCCGGCTTCATCTTCATTTTCTCAGTGCAGAAACCAACAGGTGATGTCAACAGTGCTACATCCATCTTTATTATACAGTCTATGGTAGTTCAACACAAATGCAAACCAAATTTATTCAAATCTTGTCATTTTTGTTACAAACCAGAAACAAAATAAAATCAACCGCGTTTACATGACACCTTGTGATTTGGGGCTCGAGCTGCACTTCCTGAGCGAGATGTCCCAAAGAGTCTTTCATGACCTCATCTCTTTGTGAGTTTTCATGTGGAGCAGCAAAGAGCTAGGATTAGTGAAACTTCTGAAACATGTTCCACAAGAGTATAACTTCTCGCCTGCGTGAGTTCTCATGTGACTCATCAAACTACTGTGTTGAATGAAAGTTTTCCCGCATGTTTCACAAGAATACGGCTTCTCACCTGTGTGAGTTCTCATGTGGACCAACAAGTGACAATGTCGAGTGAAACTCGTCCCACAGGTCTTACAGGAATACGGCTTCTCACCTGTGTGAGTTCTCATGTGGACCAGCAAATTATTCTGTCGACTGAAACTTGTCCCACATGTTTTACAAGAATATGGCTTCTCACCTGTGTGAGTTCTCATGTGCACCAACAAACTATCCTGCCGACGGAAACTTTTAAAACAGGTTTCACAAGAATACGGCCTCTCGCCTGTGTGAGTTCTGATGTGACTCATCAAACTACTGTGCTGGCTGAAACTTTTCCCGCAGGTTTCACAGGAGTACGGCTTCTCGCCTGTGTGAATCCTCATGTGACTCAACAAGTTACTCTGTCGAGTGAAGCTTTTCCCACATGTTTCACAAGAAAACGGCTTCTCGCCCGTGTGAGTTCTCATGTGACTCAACAAGTTACTCTGTCGATTGAAACTTCTGTCACATGTTTCACAAGAATACGGCTTCTCGCCTGTGTGAGTTCTCATGTGGACCAACAAATCACTTTGTCGGTTGCAACTTTTCCCACACATCTCACAAATTATTTTCCTCTTATCAGTGTCAGTTCCTAATTTCTGAGACATTTTTTGTTTTTTACGGACATTTTCACCATAAGTTTCATCACAAAGCAGCACTTCACATTCAGCCTGCGCCTCTGACACAGGAAACTTCTCCACATGATCACCATGAAATATGATTTTCTTCATCTCTACATTTGTCGTTGATTCTGCAACAGTTTGTTTTTTCACATGGTGGACGTCAGAGTCACGAGGGAGGAACGGCTCAGTGCTGGGTACTTGCTCTGGTTCACTCAGGTAACGTTTCTCCTCAATAGAAGGAACTCTAAAGCTTTCACTTTCAAACTTTAGGACAAACCGCTGTCCCTCCTGGTTGATGCCAAGTTCCTCATGCTGCTCATTCCGTGAAGGTTCTGGTTTCTCCTGGTCCTCTGTAAACTGCCCAAGTCCTGGCTGTTCTCGTTCCTTTTTGATCTGTGGAGGTTGTGGTTCCAGCTGCTCCAGACAGTAGCTGGTTTCCTGCTGAAAGAGCTGCGCCTCCCTGCAGTCATGTTGCTGTGGAAACTCTGGAAGGACAAAAAAGTACAAGATGAAAATTTCATTACTTTAGTTCTACACATCCAGTTTAAAAACTCAAAGTGCTGCAATTGAAAAAAATTCATTCAAATTTCAAAAATAACTTTACATTATTGCTTAATGTGCACAGTTAGACACTAAACAGTTGGTGAATTAATGATTTTTTTTTTGGATGAACTTTTTCTAGGTGTAATAATATTCACTCATCTTCTCTCATTTTTGCAAAACATTGTGTGAACTTTTTTCCATGCTGCCTGAGATGGAGTGATAATGAGACCGCACACAGATGAAGCACAAAAGCGGATTGATGGACGGATAGAACGTTAGGATATCAGGGGACGATTTTACACTGGATGACAAGTTATTTAAGCAACAGGCACCAGTCTGTGAAAATGAGTGACTTCCAATCTTCATGTTTGAACGCTGATTGTGGTGTTCCCCAGGGGTTAGTATTTAGACCAAACCTCTTTATTCCATACATTAGTGGAAACACACTGCATCTGAAAAATAGCACGCATGGTCAGTGTGTCGTTTGTGATGTGTTGTCTCACTGTTAATGGGGGCATTAGTCATATTTTAACCATATTTAGGATTGCTGGAGTGTAAGCCTCCAAACCCTGTAGCTTCCCTTCATACAGGGCCCCATTCTGTGAGTGTCATCTCCAGTCTTGCTGTCAATGCTACTCAGGGACCTCGGCAGCCCAAGCCACTTCCTCGCCTGGGTGTTCACCAGCCTTTGCAGCCTTTTAGCCGAAGAGACTCACCTCATACTTAGAGATTGCCCACATGAGTCGGGGGAGCAAGCCATATTGGAAGCACCAGAGCTTCAACTTTCCAGGGAAGATCATGCTGTCAATCTGCTTGAGAAGCTTCATTGTATTCTTCTGAGCTGCTCCACTTGTTGAGTGTTTTAAGTTTCGCATCATATCACCTTCCAAAGCTTTTGATGGGCTTCTCTTGCATTGTTGCTATAGTTGAACTATTGATGTTCAACTTTTCATCAGTAGGTGTGGCAATGGGCTATATGCACAGCTCCATTACTTCCTGAAGTTCAGACAGCATCTTTATTTCTTGTGTTTCATGATAGGATGAACTGATGAGTCCAGGTGTGTCTGACCTCAGCAAATGGCCAGACACACCTGGATTAATCTGTTCATCCTATCACGAAAGACAGGAAATAAAGGTGCGGTCTGAACTTCAGGAAGTAATGGAGCTGTGCATATCGCCCACTGACCATAAAATCTGGAGACCTTGCAATAAATATTTTATTGCATGTATCTATTTTGTACATCTGGAATGAATTAACAATAAATGAAACAAATAAAAATCAGCAACATTGTTTCTCATCATTACAAGTGTGTCATGAAAGACATAAATTAAAATACATTGTAGATGGTGAATGTACATCCTAAAATTCTGCTCACGAATTACAGTTTCTGTGAAAAGGAAGATATGTTTACACTAGTGTCACGGTGTTGCTGTGTTCACACCTCCAGACCACAGGGGGCGCTGTGTGGCGGAGGTGAAGTGGAGAAGAACAGTGAGTGTATTTAGAGTTGCCAGTCTGGTGAATAAAGGTGGTTAAAGATACTGGAAACAGACACAGCAGACTGCGGACACAGTCATAGCGACGGAGAGCCTCCACCAGTCACATTCACGGGTTCATTCACACTCTCTCTCACCTGCTCTGTGGAACTGGATCTGGGGTTTGCTGCTGATTTCCAACAATCTTCGCTGCTGATCGATCTGCTCTTCGTACTGGACGATAGTTTGTTCAAACACGGTGAATATTTCCACGGCTGCAGTAGTTAGTCGCTCGTTGATAAACTCTCTCAAAGCCTGAACTGAAGTCATCGTTTCTGCAGGAGATGAAATGTTTCCTCTGTGAGACAAAACAACACAGCAGAGACTCCAACAAACAGCTCCCGAAGCTGCTTCTTCTCTCGGTTTGTCCGGAGAACCACAACAACGTTTAGCTTCATACTGACACCTACTGGACACAAGGGGAAACTGCAGCTTATCGACCTCTTCCGGAAGAGTTTGAGTACCTTTATGAATGAACTATTCCTGTGTATTTTATAAACACAAATTTAAATATCTTAATCTTTGAGATATAATTATGTAATAAAATATTTTTTAATGACAGACAGTGCCTACGATTTCTGATTGATTTTTACAGAAAGGGGAGTTGGGGAGAAAGTTGGGGAATAATCACCAACCAATCACTGTCAAAGTTAGAAACTTTGAAATACAAATTTAAATAGAATTTTTATAAAATGTAAACCTCATCCAATGCAATCATGCATTAGTGATTTGGAAAATTTGATGCACCTCTCATGACTTTCTCATAGAAATTGCTTTCCCTGTTCATAGCACATTTAATCCACAGCAACGATTTGGTGAATTTGGACAATTTAGAATAGCTTTTATCTGAGGAACGGATGGAATGTAACGTGTTATGCAGTGTTATGTCAAGTCACATTCTGCTCTGAAGTCAATGGAACAACCTCTTGTTTTAGTATTATGTAGTATGAAGGTGTTTGGATGAGCACTAAAAATCCAGCTTGCATGATTCAGTCCATTGTTTAAAATAAAACATTTTAAAAAGAATGGCATGTTTTGATGAGTTGGTCAGTTTCACAACATGCTCCAGACATATTCCATAAAGGTTTTCAGACGTATTTCAGCAGGCATGTGTTGCATTTGATCTCTAACATTTTTACTACATCACCTAAAGTGTGAAGTGAAATTAGGACTCAGTCATGTCAATTAAAAAAAAACTCATAAAGGATTTGTTGTATTTTTCAAAACACACAAGAAAGTGCAAGATAAAAAAGTAGTTATGTTACATTTACAGCTAAATCCAGTCCTTACGTTATTACTTGATCTGTATGTTTAGCTGTTGAGCAGCTGGTGGATTAACAGTAACAGTTTATCAATGTTACAATAACTCATTTTTGTTTATTTGATTAACCATGCTACCTGAGATGGAATGATATGAGACGTCCTGCTTTTAAATGGTCTCAGGAAATGCCTCTTCAAAAAACATGAATGTCTCTAACTTTACTGAGCAATTTATCTGGGGAAAAAGTAGTACTATTCTCATCAATCACCCTCTCATTACAGTAAATAATAATAAGATTATATAACATTATATTGAATATTGAAAATTGTGTGTGTCAATAAATGGGTGTGTCTGTCTCCAGTTTTTGTCCACATTTTTGCTGTTTTCATTTCTTCTGTAAATTCCCCAGTTTGCAGAGATAGACGGCAGCAGCATGTTTGTCAGTGGTTGTTCAACTGCTTCATCAACTGTTTTTACTGTTGTTAAGTCTGTATCATCACATTCTGTTGATGTCCTGTCTTTACATTTATTTACAATAGCTTGGATTTCTCTCTCCTCCTCCTGCTGTCAGAAATATTGTTTGGATTTCTAGTAATTACAGTTTCATTCCATCCATCAGCTGATCCAGGACTTTGGATTTTTTTGGTCCAGTGGTTTTGAAATGCCTGTTGGAGTTATTAATACATAATTCATTGTTTCATCATTATTAGTAAAATAGTGTGGAGAACGTCTCTAAAGGACTTTGTTCAATACCTTCCAAATGATTATTCTCGTATAACAGTTAGTTAATACCCTATAACAACCTGTAAACGTGACACCATGCAGTAACAGTGTACTTGTTGCCCTCATTAAAACACTGGATGCCTGCTGTAACTTACAACCTCATTTGTCTGATGCCTCTGACTATGATCCTTTTCCGTACTCTCGGACTGCTGGGTTCTTGGTTCTAAAGTTTTATTTGAGACACTGTTTCCTCTTTCTGTCCCCCAAACAGTCCTGGGAAGTCTCCAGCGACCGGAGACCCTGCACATGACGAACGGATGGATGAACGGATGGATGGACGGAGAGAGGCTAAATACACTGACATGCAGTTCCTCCTTGTGTCCAATAGGCGTCAGTATGAAGCTGAACGCTGTTTATGGCCCTGGGGACGACGTCACTTCCTCTTCCGGACTTCGAGCGAAGGCGGGAATTTTGCTGGGGTATTTTGGTGGGTCGTTCTTTCTTTTAGCAGACTCGAGAAGCATCACGAAGAAGATGGGCTGTGTAACGAGGATTGATGTGCAGGAATCAAGCATAAAGTACTCGACGGTCTGTGATCAGCACTTTGTATCGGGTAAGATCAGTGTTATTACTTGAAGATTTGGGTAGAATGTCAGTGAGTTTTTGTGGGACTTTTCTTTTCTGTGCTCTGCGCTGTGGTCGCAACCGAACTTACATTAGACTACCGTCTAACATATATATATATATATATATATATATATATATATATATATATATATATATATGTTTTTGGTGCTAGAGTTAGGATGACTGTTGCTCAGGGTTAGTGCTGCTTTAGAAATCTTTTCGAATCGGAGCAACTGATACAAGAGCAGCAACAGCAGGGGGACCCCGGAAGTAAAGGCTCGTCCGTTGTTCCAAACATTTTGGATTCAGCGGTGTTCATTCCATGCATGCGCATCAAGAAGCTTTTCCGGCACTCCAGACTGTTTATCTGCTCCTTTACTACAGATTATTTATATGAAATGAAGCACATAAATGGCGGGGGCGGGGCAAAACAGTGAGGAAATGTGCAAATAAGAATAAGTAATAGTGCAAATCTTAATAAGAATGGTTATAGAATAATAATACAACATAAATCTGAATTATAACAGGAGCTTTAATATATTTACAAATGTGTACAGTGTGTTTTAGTGCAACAAAATGAGTGTATGATGATAAAGTGACCATGATTGCAGGACATTTTGTCAGGGTTATTGCTCATACAGTAGAGTCTATGTAAATTGTAGTTAATGTAATAACCTGCTTTGTGACACTGAATATTTAAAAAAGTGTCTTTTTTTTATCCTTCCACTGCAGGATGTCCATCAGACCTGAATCCCCCAGACACAACTGACTGGTTGCCATCAGCGAATCTGGGCCACAACAAGGTCCCAGCACCCCCTCCAGGAGCCCAGGCCCGTGCAGAACGTGCTCGTCGCCGCATTAAGAGGAGGAAAGATTTGGAAGCTGCTGAGAGTTTGGCGGCTTTACAGAACGTGTCATCAAGTGACTGTGCAGCAGGAGGTTGTGAACCGATGGAGGACCAGACCTACATGCAGCAGCCAGAAGAGGAGAAACCTTGTTGGGAGTGTCAGACCGATCTCACTGGCATCCTGATCACTGGCATGCAGGATGAGATCAACTGTCTCACTGCAGAGAGTTTGGAATTGAAAAAGAACTGGCAGCTGCTGAATTTGGAGAAGAAACATTGAAAGACGATGACGAGAAGGTTCATTTTTATACAGGACTGCCTACATATTCCATATTGATGTTGGTGTTTGGACTCGTCTCGGACCACATCAGCGTCACCGCCCGCAGCTCGCTGACAAAATTCCAGCAGGTTTTTATGGTGTTGATGAAGCTGCAGCTGCACACGTCTGTCCAGGACCTGGCATACAGATTTAATACGTCCACCTCCACGATCTCCAGGACATTTACCCTTTGGGTTGATGTGCTCTATAAAAGGACCGGTTTTCTGGTGAAATGGCCGTCGCGTGAAGACGTTCAAATGACCATGCCAATGGTGTTTCGAACCAACTTGGGAGTGCGTCTTGCTGTTATAGATTGTTTTGAATTTTTTATTGACAGACCTACGAATCTGATGGCGCAGGCACAGACATGGTCAGACTGTAAACATCACAGTGCTGTAAAGTTTTTGATAGGGATAACACCTCAGGGGTGTATCTCATTCATTTCACCTGCATGGGATGGCCGTGCAAGTGACAGAAAAATTACTGAAGAATGTGGAATTTTAAACCACTTATTGCCTGGAGATGTGGTGTTAGCTGGTAGGGGGTTTGATGTTGCAGACAGCGATGGACTTATGTGTGCCGAGGTGAAGAAGAAGAAGAAGAAGCAACTTTCCATGGCAGAGATCATAGACACCAGGAAACTTGCTGGTGTTCGCGTTCATGTGGAACGTGTAATCGAATGTGTTCGCCAGCGTTACAGAATCCTTGGCGGACCTCTGCCTGCAGACTATCTATTGGCCAAGGATGTCGATGATAAAACTCTAATGGACAAAATTGTGCACCTGTGCTGTGCACTGACAAACCTCTGTGACACCGTTGTGCCATTTGACTGAACAGTAAATGTTTCTGTGCTGTAATAAAGAACGGCTGTATTGTTTTTCATGAAAACCGAGGACTCCATGCTACTGATTTTTACGTTTTTTCATAACATGTTTTACAGGAGTTGTTTTTCAACTGCCAAATAAAAATTTCCCTTTTAATCGATTTCCAGTTCAACGATAAACACAAAGAAACAATTCCACTTGAAAAACGGCTTTATTTGGTATCAGCATGCCTGCAGATTCACTGACAATTAAGAGGTAAGTACCAATTACATCCATGTTGGTATGGATTTTGTCACAATCACTTCAGTGTATTTGAAAATTTTCAGCAAGCTGAGTAGACATCAAAACACACCTCCAGCATATATATATATATATATATATATAAACCAACGAAAGGCCAGATAACTTCAAAATAACACCTACAGATAATGAATGATATTTTTGCAAATAGACCTAGAGGTCAAGGGAAATCGCTTTTTGCTGACGACGGGGTTCTGTGGAAAAGAGGATTGTGGGACATGTGGTGCATCGGTTGCAGGAAGCGGTTCAGCAAACTGAAGAATGGGGGATGAAATGGGGATTTAAATTTTCGGTAGGGAAGACAAAGCTGATGTGAGGATGGGAGGAGGCAGCAGAGAGGAGGAGACAACCATTACACAACTAAGAATTCGTCATGAATACTGAAATAGTACAAAACATTCACGAGGGAAACATCCAACAGGACTGTGTGATACATGCCAGGAGCCAGAAACAGTTGAACACGTTTTAATAAACTGCAGAAAAGATCACCAAGAAAGAGGGAAAATGATGGCAGGATTAAGGCGAGAAGGAATGGAAGGGGGGGGTCTGTCTGCACGCTGCAAGAGAGAGGCGTGTCTTTAGCCCACGAGCAACACATACCTGCTGGAACACAATGTCTGAAAACTTTTATGGAATATATGTCTTGAGCATGACTTGAAATTGATTTCATTCATCAAAACATGTCACTCCTTTCTAAAATGATAGATTTGAAACTATCAACTGAAACACACAAATTGGATGTTTAAATGTTAATCCTAAATACCTCCATACTAAATAATACTAAAACAAGAGATTGTTCCAGTGAAGGAAGGATGTCACTAAACATAGTATCACATGACATGTTACATTTTTTTTTTTTTTTTAATGCCAGTAAATTGTCCATCACCCGTATGGCTGAACATTGTTACAATGTGTCAAATGTGCTGTGAACAGGGTAACCCACTTTTAGAGACATATACATTTTTCAAAATCAGTAAAAAATGATTTTGTGGATGAGTTTTACGTTCTATATGAGGTTCTCACTTCGGCAGTGATTGTTTAGTGACGATTTCCCAAAGTATTCCTGGCATCTTCCTGGAAAACCAACAACCGAGCAGAAATCCCGGGCACTGTTTGCCGTTTAAAATATTTATTAAATGTTTATGTCTTACATGTTATCATAATTGAGCTGATTTTCGTAAAAATAAACAGGACAGTCTGTTCATAAAAGTGCTGAAAGTATGTCAGGTGCCACTAATGAGCTGCAGTTCTTTCTTGTGACCAGTAGGTGTCAGTATGAAGCTGGGCGTTGCTTGTGATTCTGTGCCAGGGAAGAAGCAGCATCAGGAGGCTGTGTGGAGCTTCTTGGACCTTCCGCCCGGCTCGGTCGTTTTGTCTCGCAGAGGAAATATTTCTTCTCCGACAGCAACCATGACTTCGGTTCAGGCTCTGAGAGAGTTTATCAACGAGCGCCTAACTGCTGCAGCTGGAGAAATATTCACCGTGTTCGAACGAACTATCATCCAATATGAGGAGGAGATTGATCGGCAGCGAAGACTGTTGGAAATGAGCTGGAAACCGCACATCCGGTTCCACAGAACAGGTATCGAAAATTCCGAATCAGGATTGGTGTATGTTATGTTTTTTAGTTCCTTTAATCACCTTTTCTCGCCAGACGAGTGACTCCAAATACACTCACTGTTCTTCACTTCTATTTCAACTCCACCCCACAGCGCCCCCTGTGGTGTGGAGGTGTGATCACAGCCACAAAATGTTCCTTCACAACTCAACTGTGATTCAACAGTTAAACGGTTAAATATAAACCCAACACTTAAATATAATTAGGTATAGATGTTTTTGAAATCTTAATAAATGTTTTCAATTTCACTGCTTGAATACCAGATTATTTTGGTAACTGGAAATGTAGAAGTAATAAAAGTAACTATTTTTTTTTCCTATACTTTTTTCCTCTCTAGAGTCTCCACGGCCCCATAACTGGAGGAAGGAGCAGCTCTTTGAACAGGAAACGAATTACAGTCCAGAGCAGAGGCAGCCAGAACCTCCACAGATCAGAGAGGAGGAGGAGGAGGAGGAGGAAGAACCGGGAGCTCTACACTTTAAAGAGGAACAGGAGGAAACTGAACTTCTGCAGATCAAAGAAGAAGAGGAAGAGGACGAACCAGGAATTCTACAGTTTCATGATAACCAGGAGGAACCAGATCCTCCACAGATCAAGGTGGAACAAGAAGAGCCAGGACTCATAGAGATTACAGTGGACCAGGAGGAACCAGAATCTTCACAGATTGAGGAGTGCCAGGGGGGAGAGCGGCTTCACCTTGTTTGTGATGAAACATCTGGTAAAATTGTCCATAAACAACGTACTTTATGTCAGAACTTAAAAACCGCCGCTGATAAGAAGAAAATAGATTGTGAAGTCTGTGGAAAAAGTTACAACCGACAGAGTGAGTTGTTGCGCCACATGAGAACTCACACAGGTGAGAAGCCGTATCCCTGTAAAACATGTGGGAAACGTTTCGGCGTCCAGAGCACGCTGTTGGTCCACATGAGAATCCACACAGGCGAGAAGCCGTACACGTGTCAGATATGTTCTAAAAGTTTCAGCCAACACAGCAATCTGTTGGTCCACATGAGAACCCACACAGGCGAGAAGCCGTATTCTTGCGAATTTTGTGGCAAGTGTTTTCATCAACAGAGCAGTTTGATGAGCCACATGAGAACTCACACGGGTGAGAAGCCGTATCCTTGTCAAGAATGTGGGAAAAGATTCAGTCACCGTAACTCATTGTTGCACCACATGAAAGCTCACAAAGACACAAAGTCGTGAAAGACGGTTCTCTTTCAGGAAGTCCAGCTCCTGCCCGGAATATCGGTGGGCCGGCGTTTTCAGACAGCCCTGCTTTTTTATGTGTTTTGAAAACTGTTGTTAAAACTCTTGTATGAGATGTGAACTTTGAAGAAGTGGGTTTTGTGTTTTAACTAACATGAATGAATCGTAACTTAATTTTTCCACCCTTTTTACGCTTTGTAAGAAAAAGCCTTTTTGCTTACGTGCCTGCTGAACTACGCCCGTCGTTACAGATTTTTAATAGTTACGTTTGCTTTTAATAAAATTGCAGTATTGAATTGAAGATTTCATTATTAAGACGATGAAATGTGTTTAATTTTGCAGTACAGGGATTCTTGTTCATGTGGGAATCACATGACCGGGACCTGTTGGACAGGTGCATCATGGGAAAATGCACAAAGTCAGCACAGTTTTGGACAGAGACTTTAGTCTGCAACAGGTCTGATAGTGCACATGGTTGGTGTTTATTTTGTGTGCACCGTCAGTGTGCCTTTATTTAATGAAATGTCTTATTTTCTGTGGCTTTGTATTATTGGGAATGTACGCTTAATGATGTGGAATAATGCTTTGTTTTCAAGGTCCTCAGGAACACAGTGTGAAGGCCGCTCTGTTTTGTCTGAAGTCACTTGGAAACAGCGTCTGCTAGTCTCGTGAGATCTAGCTATATGAGATGGCGTGGCCGGAAGTCCTGCCAGAGTCGGGTTGGATTCTCCTCGGAGCAACAGCCTTGCTCTCAATCAGCTGATTTGTGTGTGCTTCCTCTGCAATCCTCAATAAATCCTCCTTGTGCAGCGTCAACACCTTGACTCGTCATCTTTGGCTCTGATTCACCAAAAATTCCACAACAGTTTGGGGGCTCGTCCGGGATCTAAATACAACATAAACGAGGTGAGTGCAAATGTTTCCTCTGTTAAATATTTAACTCAGGAAGTAATGCCTTACCTGTGGGGATGTTTGACTAGATAAAAGAACTATTTCATGGTTGATTGGAATTGTAAAAGCAAATTTCTAAACATAAAGAGCCAAAGATGTCCTTAAATTTTTGATTGATTCTTATCAATCAATTGCTAATGATTAGTAACAATTGGGTTGTAATAATAACTTAATTCTAATTCGGAACTGTGGCTGAGAGAGCTTAGGAAGAGTTTCTAGACTTGGAGTCTGGACGGCCCTGGGGGCCACTGGCGTGGAAGGGCTGAGTCCCTGAAGCGACTTTGTTTTCACTCGGATTGGATCCGATCCGAGATTGACGCACCGCAGAGCTTGGGGGGTATCTTAATATAGCCTCTTCACCAGGGCGGGCCTGGTGCATGTAACAGAAGGGTTGATGATTTCCCTAACGGGCTGACCTGCACTGTTGCAACTGTGGGTGGCGTCGCGTGTGGAAGTTTCTACTGGTGAAACTGTTTGAAAACTGGGTGAGTGTGATTCTGCAGGTCACACCTCACGACTCTGACTCTCTCTTTCACGTTAAAAAAGGGGGTAAATAAAGAAGAAGGTCATGATGCTGGGAGGTTGTTTAGGTTTGTAGAGGACATGTGTTGCTGTTTGTGTTGCTGTTTTGTGTGCAGTTATTGTTTGTGCTAACCGTTTGGTAAACACCAAAGTGTTAAACATAGGAAAAGAAGAGACAGGAAGTAGAACAGCACGGCGTGGTCTGATCCCGTTGAAAGTTTTCAGCAACTATTCGATGAGTTCACACCGGTCGGGGTGGTCGGCAGGACCAAGATATTGGAATGTTTAGAAGAGTCACAATCTACGGCCCGAGCCATGATTTCTGGCTGGTTACGCAGACAACCGAGTGATCTGAGAACACCGAGAGAATTAAAGTTTACTTTAATGCATGGTGGTTTTGATTTGCTGGTTCTGTGTAAAACACGGATTGCAACTCCTCACTTGTGCCACAAAACCGGTTGTTGAAGAGAAGTGTGAGGATAGAAATGCTGAAGAGAGAGAGACAGGCAGAGAGAGAGAGAAAGAGGGAGAGAGGCAGAGCAGGTAGAGAGAGACAGAACAGAGAGACAGGCAGGGTGAGAGCGGCAGAGTGAAGTGAAGAGATGAAGGGTTTGATGAACAGGGAGGAAGAACAGGAAGTTAAGAAAAATAAGCAGGGATTTAACCAAAGGGAAGGTTTTCAACCTGTTTGTTTTGTTTCCTGTTTTTTACATGTTTAAAATAAGGAATCCATCAACGAGTCAACAAATTTGCTTGTTGAACATGTAATCTACTCCACTATTTTTAACCTCAAGTCTACTGAGGACACCCAAGATTTGAATTTATATTCAAATTTTTCAATCTAATAGCCTGTCTGATCACGACGGGGTTGATTAATCTATGATGTGATTGATGATTGGTTCTCTGAGAGATTCACTCTGCAATCTTAAAAATTTGATTAATCTAAAAATTGAATTCATCTGCAGCTTAAACCAAAATAAAGAAAAACAGTAACTGTTTTCTAATGAGAGGGAATTCATTTAATAGAAATAAATTCCTGCTTATATCTACACACAAGACAAGCTGTCTTGGCATAGTTTTTCATTATTCCTCTGAGGAATAAACTTTGAATGCAGTATTTTATCAGATGAATCAAATAAGATGTCTGCTACTGACAACACTAAACATCCATTGGTTAAAAGTAACAATACTTTGAGCAGTTTGTCTAGAGACATGCTTTGCACTCATAAGTATTTTCTGATACTGGTACTTTTACGGGTCATTGAGTATTAATCAATGTAGCAGTATTTGTACTTCAGTACTAAATTTTCAGAAACCTCTGCCTCTGGAAGTTTGTCAAAATAAGTTTCTTTTCTTTTCCATCTTCAGTAGGTGGGCAGAGGCCAGGAGAGCCACCTGTGAACCGTTTCCTGGATAGTGCTGTAAAGCAGTGATTCAGGCCTGTTTGAGAGAAAACTGATTTCTCCAAGACTGCCAGCTGTGTGCAGGGTCAGAGGTCAGGGTCAGAGGTCACTGCTTGAGCCATTGACAGGTTTGAGGATGGTTCCCTGAGGACAAACTCTCAGGATGATTATTCATGATTTTCTATTGAATTCACTATTTTAAACCCTCCAAAGTGAGCTGAAGAAAGCAGTTTCTTTCAGTGGTTCCCCCTTATCAGACTGCTGAGGAGCCGAGGACCCTGAACAGAAAACAATCCAGAGAAAATATCAGCACTAGTGAGAGAATGGAGACGAAGGTCCACCAGTCACATTGTTTGATAGACAAATATGATAATATACTAATATGTTTTTCTCTTTTGAGTGTTTGTTTTGTTATAAAGTCCTGTACAGGCACTCGCCGCTCCGATCCACAGCCCCGATCCTCACGGCCAGCCACGTTGCGCCAGCCAACTGGGAGGGAGAAGCTCTGTCAGCAGCGGGAAGTACAGACACACGCACACAGGAGTGACGAAACTCAGATTTTAGCGAGAAAATTGGTTTTTCTATGATGATGACATGTGTGGTGATTCTCTGTTCTTCTGTTCTGCTGAGACTTTCCATACAGGAGGGGAGATGTTGTGACTGCAGAAGCAGTGGACGCATTCTTGGAGACGGCTGCTCCTGGTGGCTGGCTGGGAGGAGGCTGTGGAGGCGGTGGGTTTGATTACGACGTGAAAACATCGGACGTGATAACGGCGTACTGCAACGTGATGGAAAATATGAGGCAGCATGACCGCGACAAGGTCAGGCCATGAACACACACACTGGGGGGAAGAGAGATTAGACTTTAAAGAGTTTTAAATTCCTTACTTTTTTAGCTTTTGAATGAATTATGTGTTTTGTTTGTTTTATAAGTCACTAGGAAGATATCAGTGGGTCGACGGGCTGAACCGTCCTGATCAGACTGAACCAGAGGCAGCAGGATCCTGCATGATGGTCACTTCTTTCCCCACATCACTGTAGCCTGAAGACAGGGTGCGGGGCTTCTAGTTTTAGTGAAATGGTTTTAATTATCAACCAATTGCTCAGTTGGGTGAAGAATTAAAGTGAATTAATTAAATGAATTTGTTTCAATACAGTTTCAATGAAATAACTTGGAGGTCACATTCCGGGTTTTCAAACTGAGTGGAGGGGGAGACAGAAGCAACAGGTTTATCTCGACCTTCCCCTTGGACATAACAAAACTAGCATGACAATGTTTTTACATGACTGTGCTACAAGAATTTGTTACTCTCTATGAATCTACATTCTTAATTTTGAAATCTACTGAAATGAATTACATTTTCACCTTTATTTGATTTAGTTGGAGTATTTGTGGGCTAACTATAAAGAGATTACTCAGATTTAGCACTGACCACACCTCACAGAATCACACGGGAGCTAAATGTCTAACTGATACAGATAGACAATAGAATGTTTGTCCAGAAGTCATGGGAGGTATTGAATGTTTTATGAAGTCATTGAATGATTCAGTGATGTTTAGTACCGACTCTTTCTACACCAAGACGAGGAAGACCTGATGGGTGGACATTTTTCCAAGATTTTATAGAAATCAACTGAACTGTACTATCTGCTACTTCAAAATCTACTGATTTTAAAATAATTTTGTCTTTTGGACCTCTGACTCATGCTACTGTCCAGTCGTTGACCTGTCTGACCTGTCTGCTGCATTATTTTCACTCAGATTGGATCCTGAAAGGCAATATTTGCCTGCATTCACCGAAAAAGGTAAATAATGCTTCACATTTGGCCCAGGACTTTGTCTCTGGTCTGGGAGTTTGTGCATCGGCAGTGAGGGGATCTGGATCTGGACCTGTCAGGTGGAAGGAACTCTGATACAGTATGAGGTTGATGTTTTCGCACCAAAAGGTTGAAGGAAGCTTGAAGAGCCTGACACTGTTCTACTCCTGAACCGTCTTCCTGAGGGAGGCCGCCGAGCATCCTGAGCCCAGCTGCAGCTGAAAGTGACGTTCCTTGGACAGGTTCTGGAGGAGAGGATCTGGAGAAGAATCGGTCCTGGTCTTCGGGAAGACCTGCACTGTGGTCTAATCTGCCGCTACAGACTAAAAGAAGAGACGTCGTCTTTTCTCGGTCTGGCAGAATGCTGTCGTCACTGGATTTTTGGTTTGCAGCTGTAGACTCTGTGTTCGAAACAACCACACAAGGATGTTTCTGCAGGACTGGAGTGAACAGAGACAATGTCACAGGAGGGTCAACATCTGGAGGAAGACTAAACATCGGCCTCTGGTCTGGGATTACCTGGCTACGGACCGCCCTGTCATCTCTATTCCAGGAGAAGGGACGGTTCTCTACAGGTATTCTGGTTTGGACACATGGATCACGGTTTCACCCTTTTGGTGTTTTATTTTCTTTCAGTTTTTATTGTTTTAGTGCACATATTGAGAGAAAATAAACTCAAAAAACATCAGTATGATGCATCTCCACTGTTTCTTCAGCCCTATGCAGCTACAATGTGTGAAAACATTCTGTGAAAATGTTTCCCCCCACAGGCCAAACACATGCACCGTGGTCCCTGAGGCAGCCCGCCCGATTCATGAGGGAAGTCCCCTGTTGGAAATTAAAGCACCGTGAATAAAATTTTTACGTTTGCTTAGTGTACGATGGAAATGTAAGATAAGATAATTGCAACTAAAGGTTTATCAATACATTCCATCAACGTTTGTGGGATGTTCAGTTCTGTATTTAGACGACAAACATAGCTTGGACCCAGTTGTGCCACATTCTCTACACATCCTTTGTCCTTCATTATTCTTGAATGGTTCGTTGTCCATGCCAATCATTAACAAAGTGTCTTACATCCCTGATTGAGATGATACATGATCTGACTTTGTAACATTTATGTATTAATCTTTCTGCTAAAATAAAGCAAGTAGTTATTTTATACTCTACTTAAACTTGTGTTACTGAAATCTATTGTGTGGTTCATTACTGAGCACGTGGTAGCTTTACTAGATTTCAGCAGAGAAAAGTTTTAAAGTACTATGTTTACAGACCTAAACTTACAGATCTCTGATTCATCAACAAAGCTGTATTTTAATGCCATTGGTTCAACCACATCTCACAAATACACCCGAGGGCAGAGTTCTTCTCAAAGCCATTAGCGCCTTTAAGAAAAAAGGAAAACCACAAAAAATAACAACAAATCCTCTTTATTAACAAATACAAGGATTTCTATCTAACCTGATTCTCCAGGTGAATGTCAGCAGATCCCTAAGTAATGTCAATAAAGCAATCAGAGATTAGAAAAGTACAAACATGTAAGTAAGATGTGGGAGTCTTTCGAATCTGACATTCATTACTACACAAAGTAAAGTTGTTACAAAAGATGCAAACTCGGTGTCAGATCACACACTGAATCTTAACTATCAGTAATCTCAAGCAGTGCTCGAGCCGTTCGTTACATCTGGGTACGTCTGCGCGTGCGTCTCAACCAGTGAGTCCACGTCGAGCCCGACGTCGTGGTTCAAGTTTAAGACCGCCAGGCTTTTAGATTTGAGCTTGTCCGGCATGGTCTCCATGTACGTCTTGAAGCGCCTGAACGCCACGTCGCTGCTCTCCTGCAGGGCCAAGGTGGGCGTGATGCTGACCAGCCTCAGCACAGCCAGCATGTTCGGGAAGAACTTCACGTCTGCCACCTGCAGCGTCTCCTGGACGTTGGAGGCAAACGTCTCGTCCTTGCCCTTCTTGCTCCACTTCACCCACCAGCAGTGCAGCTCGGCGGAGAGGGTTCCCGCGTTGGGGATGTCACTGTTGAACACGTGGATGCAGGCCTCTTCGGGTTCTGTGGATTTGTACTGCTCTATGACGGCGGGGACCAGCGACAGACACCTCAGGGTCATCAGGTGGTCCTGGCTGAAGAGCCGGGTCAGTTCAGCGAGGACGTGGTTCACCAGGGGGACGGACAGGTGCTCTTTATAGAAGCTTTCCGGCCGGAGGGTTCGGGCTTCCATCTGATGCTTCCTCGAGAACGACCGAGGAACTTTGACGGGGACCTCCATGGTGGTAGCGAGGTTCACCGCCTCGTCGTTCCAGAACTCGTGATAGACGTCGATGTTTTCGGACACTTCCTTCAGGGACTGCGTCACGGCTTTGATGGTGGATGCAGCAAAGTGAATATCCATTGAGCTTCCTTGCAAGCTGTTTCCTAGCGCTCGGGTAAGAGTCATGACATTTTTCAGCACCACCAACGCTATAATGAACTCGAAATCGGTCAAGCTTTGAGAGATCTCCAGTGCGTTGTGCGTGACCTGATCCGTCCACCTCATGTCCTCGTTGTCGTGCACGCTGTCCACGCAGAGCAGCAGTGCCTCGATGATCTCCAACGCCACCTCGAAAGCATCCTGTCTTCTGGTCCACTTGGTTCTGCAGATCTCCTTCAGCTCATTGACCTTCTCCTCTTTGTCCGGGTAGAAAATGGAAATGGCGTCTTCAAAGTCTGCCTGCAGCAAAGGTGACTGACTAAAGAAGGCCTCGATCTTCCTGAAGGTGGACATCACCAGCTGAACACCTGGAAAAGACATGCTCCCGGCCAGCGTGACGTTCAAGGCATGAGTCGATCTGAGCGAGATCACTGCTCTTGGATATTTCTCAATCACCTTGGCGGCGAATGCTCTGGTCTGTTTGAAATGTGGCGCGGAGAAGGAGTGCGCCTGACCTCGACACTGCTCCATATCCAAATCCCATCCTTCCAATTCAGACAGCAAGTTCCCCGCCAAGTCGTCCACGTCTCCTTCGAAGCTCAGGAAGCCGACAAACCGCTCCCGCTGGTAGTTGGACTGGTCTACGTAGCGGAGGAAGACAGGGAGGAGGCATTTCCCGGAGATCTTCACCGGATCGTCGGTTAGCAGGGAAAAGAAGCCGTTCTCTTTGACCTCCTGCACCAGCTTGCTGCGGATGCTCTTCTCACACGTTTCAATCAGCTGCTGGAGCTGCTCTGCGGAGCAGCAGCCATTATTCACGTTGTGCCTCTTCTTCAGGACTTCATCTCCATTGACCATTGCGTACTCCAGCAATGCCTGGAAGTTGCTCGACCCAGAACTTTCAGTCTGACCATCTGTGGGGCGAGTAGGAGGAATGTTCTGTTCTCCCAACAGCAGAAGAACCTCAAATAAAGTCTTGAGGTACTGTTTATACTCTTCTTCGTCCGGTGCGTCTTGCATTTCTTCCTTAATTATCTGTTCTTCAGACTTTTTGACTCCTGAAAAGGAAGGATCAACTTAATAAGTCACACTTCTGTTACAGTCAAGCAAGAACCGTATATATTGATATTTTGAACTTACTTTTCCTCCCCGTTGTCTTTGTTTCATTGTCTTTTGTCTATAAAAAAACAACAACAACAAAACATGAAACTTATTGATGAACAGGTCCAAGCTGTAAGAAAAACACACTGATGGCGTGAAGTATGATGATAAAATGACAGAGGATGAGGTTCTCATTCAGCACAGATTTTTAGTTGGTGGCTGAATGTTGAATTTGGCTGATTGTGAACGACAACCTCTGTTGTGTTCTGTGGTTTTGTGAGTGTTTACATGACAATGGTGCTTGAAGCAACTGAAAATGGAACTTTTTGAAAATAAGTCACATGCTGGCACCTTCAAAAAAAGCTCCGACTCTGGGTGTAACATTTGTCTCGGCTTATGAAGACAAATATTTAAAGGATCGATTAGAGTTTTGTCGTATTTACATTTTTTCCCTTTCACTAGGCCAGCTGGTTTTCTTTGTTTTAGTTGAAGTGACTGATACAGAAATGTCTCTTTATAAACAACCATAACTACTGCAATACAAACACAAATATAAGAGTGGATTCTTGGATTCAACTATCTGCAACTCATGTTTCCATCCGAATCAGGAGTTTCACCTCAGAACTTTCTGGTTTCACTTGTTGCACTCACACACTCCTCTAGTGAAGAAAACGTCACTCAGATTTGTTGTGTGTCGTTTTACCCACCGAATCTCTGCCGCGCTTCGCCTGCCCACTGTGAGACTGGTTTGGACCATCAAACACAGTTGGCACAGCGTCATCCTTCAGTTCTGCATTCGGAGTGTCCTTGAATGAAAACACATCCATCACATACCTGCAGACAGCAGAGCGCTCCCATTTACAGGAGCCACCACGACTCCACGAATGCTTCAAAAATCATACAACCCCTCAACGGAACTTACCGTGTTCACTGAAGTGGTTTCAAAGTGTTTCCCGCAGAGTCTGTAGTATCTGTACAGCTCTTCTGGAGATTTCTCCATCAGGTCTGGTATCTGGCAATTTTCAGTCCACTGTTTACATCTGAAAGTGAGAAACCACTGTGGTCAGAAAGTCAACCGTAATGACAGCTGCGAAGTTAAGATGTATTTTGGCGTGCCGTTAAACAAAGGACTGAATCACCTACAGCTCTAAAAAACAAGTTCAGTAAAAAAAAAAAAAAAAAAAAAGCTGAAGGCTGCACTCCTTTTACATTTTAGTAAGTTTTGAGTTCAGTTCACCATCTGGTTATATTTAGCAATTTGTTATTTTCATGGCTTTAAGTTTCAAATACTGCAGTCTATTTGCTTCTGTGCCCTGCTGTTTTTGTAATAAAGCAATATTGTGTGGTTAGTTGCTTTTCATGTAATGATTCTTAAAAGTTCCCCTTGAGTATGAATGAGTTGTTTTAAATTGAAATGCATACCTGATTCACATCTGAACTGAGAGGGAACGTGAGAATGGACAAATGAATGAATGTTTTTGTAATAAAGCAATATTGTGTGGTTAGTTGCTTTTCATGTAATGATTCTTAAAAGTTCCCCTTGAGTATGAATGAGTTGTTTTAAATTGAAATGCATACCTGATTCACATCTGAACTGAGAGGGAACGTGAGAATGGACAAATGAATGAATGAATGATTTCATTCTGTACTGAAATGTGATCTGCGGAGTAATAATGTCACTTTGGAGGTGAATAAGATGTTCAAGGAGAATCTAAGATGATTTGGTGACAACTGTGATTAATAGCTAAAAAAATGTGATTCACAATCAAAACAGTATGAAAACATTATTAGTTAAGGAGATTAACACAGTGTCTACTTTTAAGCCTTTCCTATCTAATAAATCTTACAATTCTGTGATATGTTCTTCTCTCTCTGGCAAAGAATCTGGATGTTTATGGCCCAAGCCCCCTGCCCCGTCAGTCTGCGGCAAGTGGATTTATGTCAGTTTGTTTGATGCTCTGTCTGTTTATTCCTTGATAGGGGTTAGGGTAAAGGGGATATGGCAGGGGTCTGCAACCTGTGGCTCTGGAGCCACATGTGACTCTTTGACTGTCTGTTGTGGCTCTCTGAAGTTTTCTATAAATTATATAAACATTTTCTGATAACTTTAATCTACAAACAAATCACTTTCAAAATGACTTTAGTTTCTTGGATTAAAAAAAAATACCTACAATGGAAAAAAGGCAGAAAAACTGATTAGAAAGGAGAAGAAATGATAAAAGTGGCTCAATGTTCCTCCTTTCTGTGGCCATAAGATTCAGCAACCTAAGTGTTTATAATGTTTGTTGTGTTTTAGTTGATCTAATCTTTTCAGTGTTTATATTTAGTCAAGGACAAGTCTTGATATTTAATTTTTATCCAAGCCTACTTGATATTGAACTTCCTTTCTATTAATGTGGAGTAGATCGCCTCTTAAAGGAATTTCCCTGTGGAAAAAAACAAAGTATTTCTATTCTAGGTATCAAAATTGTCTGAAAAATGCTGAAAAAGAAGAATGGCACTGCTAAAACCAGTTTTAAAAACAGCTGAATTTATTGAAACGTTTGTCATCCAAAGTTATTAATAAAACTTCTGAAAAAAAATGTTTGTACATATTTCAAAACCACTACATATTCTAGAGATTGAGAGATACTTCATTAATCCCAGACTTGGAAATTCAAGTGTCACAGCAGCATCAGTAGCAATGCACACAAAGGTAAAAATCTAAACCTTCTAAACCTGTGGAAGCTGTGGTTGCCTCATCTTAAAGGCTGACCGTGTTTTGCGGCTCCAGGAAAATTTGATTCGGTAGAAATATCACATAAACAGCTCCTTTGGCCATGGAGGTTGCAGATCCCTGGGGTAAGGGATCAGAAAGTCCCCATCTTAGGTTCCGCAGGGTAGATCTAATAAAATGAAAATGGTATAACTCGTGCTGTCAAAAGACTTTTAACAGACAAACAGTACGTGATCCTGGAAATACTTTTATGTGGACATTTAATAGCAAGACTAAATAGCGTAAGTAAAGTCAGTTTTACTGAGCAGGTTAACAAAAACTGTAGTTCCACCTCTCATCTCCGCCTTCCTGTTAGCATTAGCACTGGAGCTAACCCGAATTACCTTCCAGGGTCCCGCGGGAACCTAAAGAGCGGCTGCGGGTCGGACTTCCTGCTGGAGCAGCCCGCTGCAGCGCACTGATTCTGCATCCCCGGATTAAGTCTAAAAGCAACGTTTTGTCCCTAAATGAAGTTTCTCTGGATGGTTGCAACACTGCTAACGCTAGCAGTGTAAACAGTGAAGACGAGAAGCTGACTTCCGGTTTGAGATTTCAGAATGAAAGTTGAAGTGAGACTGGCGTTAATCGCTACGAATGGATGTACAGCATTATACAATAT
The DNA here is from genome assembly GCF_902148845.1 of Salarias fasciatus. Lineage (NCBI taxonomy): Eukaryota > Metazoa > Chordata > Actinopteri > Blenniiformes > Blenniidae > Salarias > Salarias fasciatus. The sequence goes on from NC_043754.1 coordinate 4,647,927, forward strand.
TTATTGAGCTAATTTTGTGTATGTTGTAACATTTCATGGGTGTAAACAGTTGACTGAACAATTGTTATTTTGAATAATTCGGGATCTTTTGTCATCTTTTTTTCAGATTTTCCGGTATATTCTTTTACTGTGACGGGGAAATTGGCGAATCCTCAAATGATGTAATGACGTAAGCCAGGCCATTCCCGTCGTTCCTTGCGGTCTTTTCAAAGTGGAAAAGAGAGATACATGTGGTGGCATGTCCTAAACATGTTTCGATCTGGTTTTTGTATTTTGGTTATTCAGCCAGTGTTCACGGATCTGCTACATTTCAGGGTTTTCAATTTAACACAATCAAGCAGTTTTCCTTCAAGATACTCAACAGATGTTTACTTTATCCCCAAGCAACTTTGATGCACCCTCTTAAAGCGATACTTCAACATTTTGGCAAATTGGCCCATTTAGCACAATTCCTTAGTCATTTCGAACATCATACTTACTTTTTTTGTGAGGGCGAGCTGTTGTTTATTCAGAGGCGAGTCGGGGAAGGTTTTTGGGATGGACACAATGGAAGTGAATGGTATTTTTGTTCCCCCTCGTCAAACTCATCAAATACACAATCCAACAACCCCAAAACACTTTGGTGTACACGTTATAATCCGCACATTCACTACGCTGTGAAATATTAATGCAAAATTACCAGATTGAGTTGTTTATGCGAAGATTGCTAAAATGGAACTACTTACTAAACATGGCGTCTGGGCATAGTGATTTCAAAAGAAAAAGTAGTTCCCAGTATTTGCTTCAGTGTCGTAACACTACAATATTATTTGTTGGTGTTTCACAACGTAGTGAATGTGCGGATTATAACGTGTCCACCAAAGTGTTTGGGGGTTGTTGGATTTTGTATTTGATGAGGGGGAACAAAAATACCATCCACTTCCATTGTGTCCGTCCCGAAAACCTTCCCCAACTCGCCTCTGAATAAACAACAGCTCGCCTTCACAAAAAAAGTAAGTATGCCGTTCCAAATGACTAAGGAATTGCGCTAAATGGGCCAATTTGCCAAAATGTTGAAGTATCGCTTTAAAATACAGTATTGGCCTCAGTCTTTCATCCGTCAGGTTTTTCAAAAAGTGCCAAATCATTTAACAATATATTTCTTTATTATTAAATTTTATAGAGCATGTGTTTCTGAACATATATTTCTTTCAAATATTGTGTATTTTGAATATAAAATACTTGAATAATGCTAACACTTTTGTTGTCAATGCATGGATCGACAGCTGTAGATGTATCACGGAATCTTTCAGCATGCTCAGAAAAAGCATGGTTAAGGTTTTTTTTTTCTTCTTTCTTTCCTACTTTTCCAAGGGCAGACGGGACCGTTTGTGCTCTGGGCGTATGCCTGCAAGCCTGGACCGGTACTGCAGGAATCTGTTTGAGTTCAAACATTCAAACATTGTGATGATCTAAAAAAGAGAGCAGTCTTCTTCAAATCTCGTTCTCATGTGCGGACGCGTCCTGTTGGTCACTCCCGGTTCTCGCGATATTTGGAGAGCCAATCAGAGCGCAGCGGGAACCAGTTGAATCGAATGGTTTCTCCTCCGGACGGTCAGTCGGCTTGTTTTCCTCCAAACGGAGCTGCTCCTCTATTTTTTTAGAGCTTCAAACCGTACAAGAGCAAGGTGAGTTCAAGTTTCCTGACTTAACTTAGCAACACTCCGTGCACAATCTGTGTTTCATACACTCAGCTTCTTTCTAACCTAACTAGTTTTGTAGTTTTTTTTTCTCGCTTGCACGCACGATCCCGTTTAATGAAATCATTGCTACGGTACAGCTCTAATATGTGCTAGAGCTATTATATATCAAATATATATATTATATTATTAAATATATCATATATATCAGCTCAGGGGGGCACATAATAACGGCCTAATAACGGACCGGTGTATCGGATTGATTAGTTTCCATGTTAACTGATGACCGACTCCTTTTCGAGTCCGTCGTTACTACTGGTCACGGGCACCGCAGACTTTGAAATAAGACTCACGAAAGGTATGACACTTGGAAACAGTTCGACAAGATAGCTGTGGATTTTCTGTGATTTTAATTTCTGTTGTTACTAGCTGCATCGAGGGACGCTGAAGGACGGCGGTCACGAGTTAACAGATAAACCAAATAATCGAAAACACCAGACCGTTAAACTAGTGCAGTAACCTGTTTTTTTAATTCTCTGCTCTACAACAAAGAAAAAATTTCAAGTTTGAATTTAAAGGTTATTATAAAACTATTTTACCTGTTCAGCCCACTTAAGATGAACTACACTACTTTATGTGGCCACTAAACTATAACGTGTTTCACAGCCCTGGTTGAAGGAGTGTTTCTGTATCACTACTTTAAATTAAACATTCAGATCTATTTTAAATATTGCTTTCCCCTTTATCATTTTTTTCAAGAGGATGGTAAACATTTGAATCTTTCCTGTTGGACTGATATTTAGTTGTGTTGCATGTTTTTTTGTTTTTCCTCCACTAGTTGTTTTCGTGTCAGACACGATGGACGTCCTTGCTCCCTCCAGACGGATTCAAACCAGCAAGAAAGTAAGAGTACCAATAATCACACAAAACGCTTCTCCTCTTACTGCTGAGTTAACCAACACTGCTGTCATTGTAACAGGGGAACAAGGAGAACACTCAGCCTGCTCATGGAACCAGGAGCTTCTCGAAAAAAGACAAGACATCTGCAGCTCCTTTCCAACCAAAGGGCAACAAAAAAGAGGACATCTTTTCCACAAATGACGCTTTGAAGACTAAAGAAAAGCCATCTGATCCGAAGTCAGAGTCCAGTGTGACTCTGAAAAAGGTCACAGCCGTGCAGAGAAATGGAAAAGGAGGCTCCGCCGCTGATATCCAGCGACAAACACATAGCCGAGCCTTCACCAATGAGCAGGCTGCAAAGCTCAAAAAAATATCTGCAGAAGCTCCAAAGCCGCCGACTGCTGTCGCTCCAGTGAAAGCTGCTCCGGGACTGTACAAAGGCAGAATTATCCAGTCCAAGATCGGATCCATTTGGAAGTCCAGTTCCAACCTGAGTGCTCCGGATCCGAAGGCATCAGCAGCCAGAACCGAGAGCGAGCGGGTCGGGAATGTGGCCAAGAGCAGGTCCAAATCTGTTTCTGAGGTTACGGCGCGGGGAACTCGGCAGCCTGCGGTGGCGAGGTCCAAGTCCGCGTTTGATAAACGCACTCAGGTGACCAAGCCGACCGCCAGCAGCCGTCCTCCTGCGGCGTTCTCCTCGGCTCGACCCGCCGCCAGCAGCCGTCCTCCTGCGGCGTTCTCCTCAGCTCGACCCGCCGCCACCAGCCGTCCTCCTGCGGCGTTCTCCTCAGCTCGACCCGCCGCCACCAGCCGTCCTCCTGCGGCGTTCTCCTCAGCTCGACCTCCTGCTAGAACCATGCCAGCCACCAAACCAAAGGTCAGCAAGCCTGCTGCCTCCAGCAGCCTCACTCAGTACAGACTCACCATGGAGACCGCCGAGGAGAGGAGGTAAACATCTTCTCAAAAACAGTCTGCTTTTCAATTACTTTTCAAATCTCTAAGTGTCCCTTTTCCTCCAACAGGGCGAAACTGGCTGAGTGGCTAGCCTCTAAAGGGAAGATTTTCAAAAGACCGGCCATGGCTGCATCTGCAGCTCCCGCCAAAAACAAGCCTGCTGCTCAGCCTGGAGGCCATCCGAAGCCTCAGAGCAGGAGCGGCGATGAGGCACATGGGGGGTGTGGACCTGCACTCAGCCTGGACGCACGCGTCCTGGACTGTGCTGCTCCACCTGCTGCTCACTGTGCAGACACACAGGAAGCAGAGCTCCCGGCGCCCAGCCGAACGCCGCTCGTCATGGAGACGTCTCTGCAGCTGCTGGAAGTCTCAGAACTCGACCCACTCGAAGGAGTGGAAGATGTAAGGAGGTTGACGTTGTTACAGATGGTTTGAAAAAGAAGTCCATTGTCAGTGATAACTCAGAGTGTTGTTTCATTTTTTCCAGATTGTTGTGAATCTGTGCTACGCCCTGGAAGCAATGGAAACGCCATCAGCATGCAGTGACGGTGAGTTAGTCACTCTGTGCCACCAAACTCACAATACACCTGCTGTGTCTCACGCCAAGCTGACATTTTTGCATCTTCACTTTATAAGCCATAAAAAACGTAGTTTTTCTTATGCTTGTTAGGTTGCTTTTCCATTTTTCTACTTGCAGCACATTGACCCAAGATAAGAAACAAACAATTCAACAAAAAAAAAGCATAGATGAATGAAAAGTAAAATGTGAATTTAATCTGGAGTATCAATTCTGCTGTGTTACTGACACTCCAGCTCGTGCTAAGAAACAGTCCAGTTAAAGTGAATGAAGTTAGAGTAAATTCAGTGTGTTGTCCTGACAGACTGCACACAGCTGACGGACGAGCGCAACGACGCTGAGGCAGAGAGCAGTAAACCAGAGGAAGAAAGGTCTGAGGATGTGAAGAAGGAAGAAGAAGAAAGTGATGAGGAGGACACAGGAAGTGAAGAGGAAGGTGTGGTAGAGTCGCCGCCGCAGGCGGAGGACGCCTCGGTGATCAAATACAGCATCAAGACCACTCCGTACCTGCAGCAGTGAGTTCCTCGGCTCTTTTAGCCCTTTCACTTCTTCGGCCGTTTTAAATACTAAAACCGGGTCGATTCTTCCATCGCAGTGTCAAGAAGACCCTGGAGGACGAGGCGGGCGCCAGCTCGTCCAGGAAGAGGATCAACATCGGCGACCTGAAGCTGGTGACCCCGGTGAGGCGCTCCTCCCGCATCGAGCGGCGGTCGTCGCGTCTGCCGGCGATGCTGCTGGATCACGACCCCAGCGTGTCGACGCTGGCCGAGCTGGTGAAGATGGACGACGACCGCAACGCCTTCATCTGCAGGAGGAACGCGGCGCTGTTGGAGGAGCTGCCCGGCGAGGGACCCTGAGCCCGAGGCTGCAGCACTGCTCAGAGAAAGGAACTGAATGTTCATGGACACTTTTAAAAAAAGATTTCATCATTACTCTAACATTATTCTATCCTAATCTGTTGGTGGATGTCTGTGTTTATATATGTTTCCAATTCTGCTAACACTGAAATTTTAAGTTGACTGTTGTGCACATGCACCGTGATTAAAGATTTATTACTATCTGAAGTGCTATTTCATTGTGTTGTTAGTTTAGCTTCATCCTGACAACGGTAAATAAGTGGATTAAAAACATTTTGAATATTTTAGCTTTGATAGTTACTTTTCAGTTATGCTACTTATTGGGCAAAGACCGAGAAGTAGTTAAGAATTTAAGCTGTCAAGAAAATAAACTAAAGGTCTGAATTTTTTTCCAAGTTATGAATGTAGAAATGAAAACTAATCTCTCATTGTTCTCTGGTAATTTAAAGTGGACCTATTATGCTATTTTTCAGTCACGTCATACAGGTCACAGACACCTAAAAACATTGTATATAAGTTTGTTTGCCCCAAATTTGTCCTATGTTCATACAGAGGCTCTGGGAGGCAATATGACCGTAAAGACACCTTTTTAAAGTGAATTTTGCATAATATGACTCTTTCAAAATAATCCTGCTAAAATATAAAACAGCATATGTAGAAAAAGAAAACAACCACAGACAATCATGAAGCCTTCATTTCCTACAATCCTCAGCAGTTTCATCTCACGCTGATCACAATTAAGTCAATATTTAACTGTTTGTTTATTCTAAATATTTGTGGAATATTTTTATGCTTTGGTTTCACAATCTGGAGTATTTAAGCTTTACACGTGAGCTAGATTTGTTTAGAATCTCATTAATTCCAATTAACTCCTTATTCCTAATATGTTGCTTGATTTTTGACAAACCTATAACCTTTTATAACCAAGGTGGTGCTTGATTCTTAATCAGTTTTACAGCATCAGTCATTAGATATTTATGCTAAAAATCAAATATTTAATAGTGTATCATCATTTCATGCTTTAACGTTTTTTTTTTGTTTTTTTTTTTTTTACATCAGAGGTGTCCAACTGACTTTTTTTAATAGGATTTATTTACTTTAGGCATCTTTGATATGTGTGATATTGAGAACCAGAGCCATTACAGAATAAAAGGCATGATCTGAAACAGATTTGTAGTCTTTCATATCACTCCAGCTTTGAATGAACTCTGGTTTCTAAGATGTGACGGAATTGGAAAAACTAAATTGAAAAAAAAAAAAAAGAAAACCAACCGTTTCACCACATTTAATCCGACTTTAATAAACCACATTGTAAAAATTCAAAGCGTCCACAATTGAACACCGCTTCCTGACAGACTGGACGTTTTGACACCAGCTCCCCGAGGATCTGATCCCAGATGAGCCGTTTCATTGGAACAAAATTAAACTCATTCACGTAAAAAAAAAAAAAAAAAAAAATCTCTGATGCAACTTTCTTCCCCAAACAAAAAGTATAAAAAGTACTCTCTCTCTTCTTTCTCTCTTTTTCCCGCTCATCTGCAGACCTCAGGGGAAGGCGATCAGTGCTGTGCGCTAAAAGGCTGTTTCCTCGCCGCTGCCGGAAGCTTCTATGTCCGTGAGAGACCTCGGTTGTCCAAATCTTTCACCTGAAACACAAAATGTGTTTTTTTTTTTGTTTTGTTTTTTTTTACAGCTTTAGTGAACAGCAGAGGGGAAGCGCTGGAGACGGCCTCACCTTGTATATCCTGACCAGCCAGTGCTCCGTGGTGTAGGCCTCCTCCAGCACGTCCAGCTCGAAGTCTTTGTTTCCGATCTCGGCGTTCCTCACGCGGTCGTAGCCGGGGGGGCGCTCTGCGGGACAGCGGCAGCGTTAAAAGGCTCCGGCCGTTATGTGGGGGGCTGTCAGGTGGGCGGGGGCGCCGGGGCTACTCACTGGCCTCCGTGTAGACCTGTCCGAAGCGGTAGTAGCACATCTTGTACATGAGGCAGTTGAGCAGGACGGGCGAGCCCTCGCGGTCCACCCTGAACTCGCCGGTGGGGGTGTAGTAGTCGTGCTCCTTGATGTGCTTGCCGGTGTCCGTGCTCCCCCCGATGCGGACCATCCACAGGAACTTATTGATGTCTGAACACAGTCAAACCGTCAGACCACACCTTCCCGGTTCACAGGCACGATGAAACGCTCTCGCCGCCGATACGCACCGTCGGAGGAGTAACCCGTCAGCCCTCCGAAGATGACCAGGACGTAGCTGACGTCCAGCTCCCTCATGATCTCGTAGGCCCGCTCCTCCGTGGAGGCCATCGCCTGCGGAGAGGACCACCGTCACGCCAGTGCAGCAGCACGTCAACCACGTTAAATCTCCTCCGCTCACCTGTCCCACTCTGGAGATGTGCGTGTTGTTCCACGTGTTGTTGTCCACCAGGATGGTCCGATTGGCCATGGCCGTTATCTGGTAGCCGTAATCCCACCACGACATGACTTTGGCGTCCTGCAACACAGAGGCGGGGCTCAGTGGGGCGGCTGCGGACGGACTCTGAACGGCGTCTCTACGGGCGGCCGACCTCGGGGGTGTTGTGGCGCAGCCAGTAGTACGCCTCTCGGAAGTCGTCGAAGATGATGCGGCTGCCGTCTCCGCCGCGCGCCGACAGCACGATGGAGGGCGAGGAGTAGGCCTCGCTGGTCACCCAGGTGGAGTGGAAGGTGTACGTGATCAGGAAGAACGCCATGACCAGAATCATTCCGCTGGCGACCTGCAGAGGGAACAGCGTGGTTCACTTCACGTCGGGCTGCGGCGCCTCAAAACAAACGGAGCCGTGGGAGTGCCAAAAATAAGGCCCGAGGACCAAAACTTCTTTGTCTTAGACCCAAAGGTGTAGACTACAAAGCTGCTGTGGCTTGTTTTGTCTTGATGGTATTTTTTTTTTTTTATGAAGAGAATGGAAAAGTACCATCAGGACAGATGTATTTCAATCCTGCTTAAAGTCCCTTCCATATTCGAAAAACAAAATATTTAGAAATGTGTGTATTTAAGACAGTTTGTTTACATTTTCCCCATTTCTGCAATCTGATCACTTTGCTGTAATATCTTCTCTGACTGAACATTCCCATGATGCATCACTTTGAGCAGAAGATTTCAAATGTGCCCCTTTTTTCCCACATTATGTTTATTTGTTGAGGTTACTTCTATAATGTTGGTGAGAATGAAGCTTGAACAGGGCGTCTCTGACACAGCCACATCAAAAGGAAGCGTGTGGCGCGGCGAGCGCGTCCTACCTCATTCTTGATGGGGTAGGTGGAGTCCTGCTGCTTCTTGCTCTTCTTGTCGGGCCGGCTCACGTCCAGGTTCTTCATGTAGGTGGTGAGCACCTGCGACACGCCGATGCCCGACAGGATGCACATGACCGGAGCCAACACCAACATGAGACGCACCTGAGGAGGGGAACAGACCGTCTCATTCCGCGCACCCGCACGTCCTCGGGCGGCAGATCAAGCGAGGGCGCGGGGCGGCGCCGGGTCGTACCATGACAGCGGAGAAGTACATGCTGGTGACTCCGTACATGATGATGAAGATGCGGGCGTCGGACAGGTTGTTGAAGCAGTAGTAAAGTCCGACTGCGAGGAGGGGAGAGATAAACCTGGTTCAGTAAAGATGCGGCGGCAGAAAGCGCTCGGTCCGCGTGAGGCGCCGCTCACTGACCTGGGAACATGAAGACCAGCAGCTGGAGGTCAAAGTAGTACGAGGACCAGGTGGTGGGCTGGTGCTCGGAGACGGAGGCGATGATGGGGATGTTGTTCTTGGCGTAGGAAGGATCCAGCAGGGAGTAGAAACGTCCGGTCCAGGGAGAGATTTTACCTGAAAGATTCATGTTGTGGAGGTCAGTCAAACATCCGACCGAATCCGACGCCTTGGTCCTTTCGGGACTCACCGGTGAGCATGAGCACGGCGCCCACGGACAGCAGCACGAAGCCCACCAGAGAGATGACGCTCTTGAACAGCACTTCGAACTGCTGCGCGTTGAGCTTGCTGCGCAGGTAGTCGACGAAGGCGTGGATCTGACACAGGCCGAACACGCCGAAGGCGGCCATGTGCTCCGACGACTGCACCGGCTGGCGAGAACACAGCGTGTCACGGCACCGAAGGAAAACCACCCGAACACCTTGTCTTCATCGAGCGCCTTACCTGGAAGCCGACGAAGGAGATCTGCATGGAGAGGATGGTGCCCAGGCAGTACACTGTGCAGTAAGCCACGTAGATGCGGTGAGAGAAGCGGCCCGTGAGCATGAGCACCAGCACGTGGAGGGGGATGAGGTTGATCAGGAACACGTAGCCTCCCCAGGAGGAAACCTGAAGACAAGCACAGACTCCCATCACCACCTCTGCGCGCTCGGACGGGAGCGGCACAGAGAGCGGGAGCCGACGAGTCCTCACCATGTAGAAGTAGGCCAGAGCGCACATGGACGACCAGTACACCGAGCCGGTCTTCACAGCCTTGATCCACATGTAGTAGGTCAGGAGCATGCAGAAGATAGCAATACCTGAAGAGAGCAAAGATTCTGTCCTTTAAAAACGCTTCTCCAACTGGATGATTGACACCATAATCATTAATAAAACTAATAATTTTTAAAAAGTAACCTGATGAAATACTGAAATAAGTTGCTTTTTATGATGAATTTGTAGCTAATTTAAAAGAAATGAAGCAAAACAGCTTTAAGTATTTCAGTTTAAGTGTAATAAATGTTAAATATCTAGACCGTTCTCTACTGTTTCTCCCCATTGTATTCAGATTTGCGATCTACCTGCTGCGACAGGTCCGCAGTGAAGAATGCTTTCACTAAATGTTTCCTGCATTTGGATTTTGGACAAATGATCAATGAAATCCTGGCTGCAAACTTATGAAAAATTACCAAGTTTGGAATAAATGAACTGATTTATATAAACACAAATCCAACTGCAAAAAGATAAAAAAATACAGGTTTTCTTCAAAGCATACCAAGTACCGACAACACCAATCTCATCTATACTGTAGAGAAAACCAAAACAAGAACAAATGACATCTACGTCATCCTGTAGAGACTCAGCATATTACTAAACCGTTGCGTTACCTTCATTGTCGTACGAGCCGGCGACAGAGCGAGATATGTAACCTGGAACCACGGCGATCATGGCAGCAGCCAGCAGTCCGGCTCCGGCGTCCTGCGGGACAGAAGCAGCAGCATCAACACTGTGGTGTCAAACATGAGGCCCGTGGGCCAAAGCCGATCCAATGCAGCCTCATAAACCACCAAGCAAAGACACCCATAATGCAACAGCTCTAGGAGAAGTTTTTAGTTTTGTGAAAATATAATTTTCATCATGTATACTCTGAACAACAGCTGTCATGAAAAAAGAGACCCAAAATGCAACCAAAGTTTTGTTTTCACTTGAGAACTTTGTCATGTAAACGGTCCCAGAGAGAGAGAGGAAAATATAGATAACATCCAAAACAGTCTTTCCAGGCTTTGGGTCTGATCTCTGACTTACCTTCAGCTCCTTGGTGAAGTGGTAGGTGACGATGGCAGTGAAGGAGGAGAAGAGGGGGGCCAGGAAGACGCAGACGTTTCGGATGTCGATGGTGATGTGGAAGAAATGCAGGACATGGTAGAGGACCGCAGATGTGATCATCAGTCCTGGTGGGGGAGAAGAGAGGGAGTCTTCTGTGATCAAATCTGAGATGATCAGCTCCAGACTCAAACGGGTCTCTGTGGAGTCTCACCCGGGTAAATGGTGCCACCTATGATCCTCCCTAAAGGATACCAAGCCCGGTCATCGAACCAGTTGTGGAACTTATAAAAGCCTTCTTCTGCCAGGAAGCGGGTGGTACGGTAGTTGAAGTAACTGAAAGGGAGGGAAAATTTTTGAAAGGGCGAAATCCATGACAAATAAGGCAATTGAAGAGGCAAAGTGATGGGATTTATGTGTTCACATGCACACTTCTACATCTGGATCATATTATGGATCTCATTCAATTTACATCTGCTGCTACATTTTCATGATTCTGACTGAATATTAAAGTCCTTCTGTACAAGGATAAGAAAGAGCTTTCTTCTTTACCGTTGTGATCACGTGGAATGTTGGATAGGAATAAATAGGAATGGAACACTTACGGATCGAACTCATGGATAACGCTTTCAAACCTCAACACGGAGAACAGTCTGGTGGAGAACGCTTGAGGAGGAGAAAGAAAGGTCCATGAGTATTTGTTTATGTTGCAGGGTGACACTGCTGTTGCACGTGGACTCACAGAGTATAGCCGCCATGGACAAGATGAGCAGCTTCAGCAGTGTGTCCTGCTTCTCATAGGACAAACGCAGGAAGCCCAGCTTGGTCATTTTGGCGGGTTTAGGGACAAATCACCGTACAACCTGGAGAGAGGAAAACAGAACTTATTTAATGTGCAGCTTCAAGGAAACATGGAAATAAAATATTCATCAGTGTAATCTATCTACATGTCAGTCAGTTGATCATTTTAATAGTCCTCAAAAATAGTTATACAACTCTGAATATTGCAATATTTGCAGAAATGATCATGTGGGAAAATCACACAGACTGCCTGAAGAAACCCTACTATACGGTCAGAACGACTCTGTAAAGTCATTTCCTATTCTAGGATACGAGAGTCAATGTGGAGGAAACCAGCACATGTGAATACATTTCAGATTTACTTGTAGAATATGAAACACCCAGATTTCAGAGGTCCTAAGGAAGAGGTTAATTAAGTGTTCCCAGGGTTAGAAAAAAACAAGGTGAAGCAGTTTATAGTCCCTCTGCTCCTCACCTCAGGAACAAACTTCCTGCTGACACAGATTTTTTAACTGCTACTAACTAAAGATCTGATTTATGATGTGTGTAGGGTTTCTTTATAAACTTGTGATCTATCTACACTTCTAGCCATATGATCTAGTTCAAACTTGTCAATTTTTAGATACCTGCGGCAAAAAAGTGCCGCATAATCTACAGTGTTATAAACCAGCGTGTATATTTGCAACAAGAGGACAATCCAGCATGTCAAAGAGAGTTTACTGATCACTGAGAGGAGCCAACTTTTCCTGTCCAGCCCAACCAGATTAGGCCACGCACTAAAGTGTGGAGGCAGGAAGCAGGAAGCAGGCTCTCCTGAAGCCCTGTGCAGGGATCCAGGTCCCTCTTCTGCATGTAATTCATTCACAGCTTTGCCACAACATGATAAACAGACACAGCAAGGCTCTGCAGACTTGTAGCTAGTGCTTATTTGCATGTGAATACCACTTAAAACGATAAATTCAAGGAAAGCGAACCACCGTTTTCAATATCACAAAGCGAGGGCGCAGCAGCAGATAATATCTATTTACACACTTTGTTTTAACATTTAACAGGTGTGCAGACACCAGAATACTATACAGACAAATAGATATGAACCTTGCATCCGGCAGCTTCCATCCACTTCAATGAGGGCAGCTAGCAAAGCTAACCTGCTACTAGCAGCTAAATGAAAACCCTGACCGTGCACTTCTCCACTCACTTATTCTTAAAAATACAAAAGAGCCGCTCAGACACGACACCGGTCCACGAGAATAAATCACGAGTTCTGGATTGAGAATAGTTTTAATCTTTAATTGTTTAGCCACACTCACCCGCTCCGCTCCTGCTGCTCATTCACTTCAACCTTCCCCGTGGAGTAAGTCCCGCCCCAACGCCGCCAGGTTGTGCACTGATTGGTCGAGCGTCACTTACTGGGACTCTTGGTTGAATGTGATTGGTTAAATGGCTTTCAATCAGATATAACTTCCCTGCTTCGTTAGCGATGTGGTGGAGTGACGTGTCCTTACTGTGGAAAGACGCAGCGCCCCCTGCTGGCTGGAAGTAAGTTCACAGGAATTCTGTTGTGCAGACGAAGCAGAGGTGCTCTAAAATGTTTGTTTTTTTTAAAATAAATGTTCTTACAAATCCCCAAAAGTAGCTACTGTCAGCAAAAACTCTACAATACATTAAAGAACAACATATTTCCTGATTGAATTTCAATTTTCAAAATTGGAAAAGTTGCTAAAGTTATTTATTGTTAGGAATTGTTCTCGTGTGTGCTTGATTGGACTGAGCACATGTTCAGGGTGAAACTTGCCTTTGCCCACATTCAGCTGGGTCATCGGCTAAGTTGGATAGCAAAGTTTGCTTTCAGGATGGATAAACACTGCTGAGTGGTCTTATGTGGGGGAAAATCACAGGTGCTTCAAGTAAAGGATTCACTGATTTTGTTTTTGGTGTTGGAAGTTGTGGTTAGGTTGTAGTATCGGACAGAAAACAATTATGTTCTTTATGCTTTAGTGTTTCCATTGAAGAAATGGTGGCACCAAGGGCATTTTTTTTAAAAACAGTAGGGCTGATAATTATAACCTTTTGATGCTGCAGTTGTCATTTATTTTCCACAAACAGGTTTTGTATTTATGAAAGCCTCCAGAGACCTAATTCCCAAACTGATGACAGTAGAGTTTCTTAGTTTTGGGGCTGATGACTGGGGAGAAAAATGCAGTCTTCAACTGCAGTTCATCTCATCCAACTATAAACAAATGAGTATGATAGACAAATAGATTTGCTGAAAAAAATGCCTGACTTCCCCAGATGTCTAAGAACCTATTTTAATAAATCTGAAGGTGTTGGACAAATGTGCTTTATGAAAATAAAGCTGGTGGAGCCTGCTGGTTTGATTCAGAGTAGTCAACAGTTTGATTTTTATCTATTTATTCATTTTATTGTCATTCTTTGGAAATGGTGACAAGCGGCAACTCACTCCCTCTCCCTCCATATGGAGGTTGTTCTTTGTTCCACCCCAAAGGAGAAACAGTTTTTGCCTGCTGCTGTGGCTCAAAAAATGGATGGTTTGGAAATTTGAGCACGACTGCACGAAACTCTGAGTTTTCAGTGTTAATAAATGAGCAAGGGGATTAATCGTAAACAAGGACTCAGAGACTTTCGTTCTTCCGACACGCCAACAACCAGCACTTTAATGACACTGTGTAGCATCGGAGTAGCTGAAAGCACTGGCTTGGCCCATACCTGTTTTTTTTTTTTTTCCGTACCTGTTTTGAAACCGATTTTAGCCTGTAAGGGACTTTCTTTTTCTTTCTTCTTTCATTCAGGACTGGAGTTTCCATAGTGACACCTCGGGTAATCTGATGTTTGGGTGTGTTTTGATATATTAGGTGTCAGCTTTGCAGGATGCCTTCATATTTTAAAGAGTGAACACATTTATGCAGCTAACAGCCCACAATGCTTTAACAAAAGGTCAGACAAGACTTGACAACTACAACTACTTTAATGCTGTAACACTTGTGGAAACAGACGTCAGTGGACGGTGATTCCTCCCTCTTAACAGACTTCATACTTTACACAAACATGCAGTTGGGAGTTATTATGTAGCACGAGTGTATTACATGAAAACATGTTTGTGTTTGGCTGGAGTATGGATGATGCAGCTTTTCCACATCTACCTCCTCCAACTCAACTCATCAATGAAAATGTTGAAGGTCCTTCGAGGTGAACCAGGTAGACCCTGTCTGGGAATCAACAACGCTGAGAAGAGGGCAGGAATCGTTCACTCTGACCGGATTGAGTTTCCTGTCATCTGAGCAGAAGTTCCACGAGCCACTTTTATTTCACACCAAAACACTCGATTCAGCTCAGGGCCAAACTGTCCTCAATAACACTGCTTTCAAAGGAGTTTCATCGGTCTCTGTTTCAGCTCTGTCTGTGGGTGTGGTATCGTCCAGGTGGACAGAATGCTTCATCATGTCCTCGGTTCACCTTCTGGAAATAGCTAAATAAAATGCTAAATCACAATGTGCAAATTATTGTAATTAAAATAAACATGAGCATTATTGTCATTGCAAATTAGGAAGCAGCTGTCATCAGTGATTTAACCTACAGATAACCAATATACTGCCAGCATAGAACAACAGAAGCTACATAATACACAATGACGCCAATTAATCTGTTCACTTTCAAAATGGTTCGGCTTGTTTTACATCCACCAGTTTTTTTTTAGCTCCTCATCACCTCACCAAATTGATGCTTAGTGAGGTGTTGAATCAGGTTTGACAGCATAATCAAAAGCACTGTCATATTGTTCGATTCACACCACACCCAACACAGAATAGCACAGCTGCCATCATTCCCTGAACCTCAGTGTGACCCGAGGGGAAACCGAGGCAGAGGACGGCTTGTATACAGGTGGATGCTGAGGAGCTTCGGTTTTACAGTTAAGGTCTGAATTCTTTTTTATTTGCTTTGTCTTTGGAGCATTGACAAACAGAACTGACTTATTGATCATGCAGAGGGTTTTTCATGCCGGGTGTCTGTGAAGAGGGTTTGAGTTAGATTGGCCTGTGTAGTTAAACAACAGAGAACTGTGATGCAGAGAGAAGTGTTTTCCTGGAAACTATTGACTCTCTGGGGATCAGATTAGTTTGATTTATAAACCATCTTGGTGTCTCGGTTGTTTTGTAGATGGAGAAATTGGATCTAAAACTGTCTCCGTTTCACGCAGTGACAGTTATGAAGATGCAGATTAATTTCTTGCTAAGGTTTTGTAGTTGTCTGAAGAAGTCTGTCTTTTGGACCAAACCCTCAGCTACTTTGTAAAGCCTCATTTGATCTGTGCCAATAGTTAATCACTCCAGGTTCCCGTCAAACTGCATGAGCACTGGACCACACTGAATGATGAACATTGTTGGTGGTATGTCCACATATGCTCCTCGTCCAGCCAGACACAAACCAGTGAACTTCAAGGGCTTCAAGCTCTTCGAGGGAGGGTCTCCCAGGAGCCCGATCTGGCCCGGATCCGTAATAAACTCGGTTCTTCTTCCATAGAGGGTTCAGGATCATGTTACTCTGGGTCTTCACTCCATCCCGACCTGTTTGGGGGTGATCGTACCAGGAGCATTGAGACAGATCCTCACGCCAAACATTATAACATCATGAAAAAACAAAGAGGGCAAACACAACTGCTGTAGAACTGCTTCTCGCATACTTTTTAGGTTTTGTTTTTCACATCTTTTGGATATTATCTGAATCTAGATTGTATGCAACCGAATACAAGCCTTCATAAACACAAGGCTCAGAAAGCAGCCACAACTTTCATTTTCTTCTGCATACTTTTACATTTAAAGAAAGATTTATGTTGACAGCATTGCTGAAGTTTCTGATGTGTTGGAATGGTTGTAAATGGTGGCATGTCCTTGAACACCTGCCAATTCATGTGCCTGTCAAGTTTAAAGAAACCAAATAATGCAAACGGCATTTGTCAATTTCAAGGCTATCGTTCATTTGTCTTTTTCATCCCCACACCTCAATTATCCTGCTGTCACTACCTTCACCTGTCATCGTGCCTTCTTGATGGAATGATGATTGTAAAATATGCAACAGGTCTTGTTTTACATGTATGAAAGGGAGCAGGAAGAAGTCAAAGCTTTTTCTTTAAAAGAAACAAAACGCCACTCTAATCTAGAACAGCCCAGGAATGATGATGAGAATGAAAGACTTCAACATGTGAGCTTGAACATTTGGAGATGATCTGGTATCTGATGAGAGTCATTTCACTGAAGGCTTGACGTGGCAACGTGACTCTGATGTGCAAAGTGTTGAGTCCTACTTCATTTTAATATTCTCATGTCGCGCTACTTTTAAGGTTTTTATGTAATGGTGTTAAATATGGATTATTTGTGATTAAAATAGTCTCATTAAAAATAATTCTATTTAGAACTGAAGTGGGATTTCTAATAGCAGGCGTACTGTGAGAGATAACAGCAGTACTGTCATTAATGCCAACTGTGAGAGATGTTAATTTGGAGAGAATATAGAGAATTAAAACTGTGGATTTAAATGTTGTCAGTCTTTCAGTAAAGAGTGATTTGTTGTGAGCTGGTATTTCAGTGGTCCCTCGAGTGGGCCAACTCAGCAAGGCTGATATGTTGGCCAAAGAGTTGGAGTCGGCTCAACACTATTGGATTGATTCAATTGGGAATCTTCATCCATGACCACTTGTCAGATAAACAAAATTGTATGAGTTAGTTTAAAAGCTTCTGTGGAATTTAATCAGCGGTGGTCAAACGTAATGTGCGAAGTACAACAACCCCATGTACGTACGTAAAGTTTCAGACTGATTTCTGACTGTGTGCCGTATCATTTATCTGTCTTACAGGATGCTGCCGGTGTTGAACATGAAACTCGTCTTTAATGTTTTGTTGATCGTGGTGCCTTTTATACTGCTCCTTCATGTTTCTTACCACAGCACCATCGCACCTCTGCTTGCCTCAGGACAAGGTAATGTAATGAATGAAGCATAAAGTTAAATTTATATCTGCCGTCACACAGGAGCTCATCGTCTTCATTTTACTTCCTGAACAGATGGTTCCAGAGGGATTTCTGCTCTGAAAAATCTCTTCCCGAGTTGGAAAAAGGACTACATTAAACAGGTCTACGTTCGACCTCCGCCCTGGTCCGACAGCCTGCCCACCATCTACGCCATCACTCCTACATACTATCGATCTGTGCAGAAGGCGGACCTGACACGCATGTCCAATACTCTGCTCCATGTGGCCAACCTGCACTGGATCGTGGTCGAAGACTCCGACAGAAAGTCTGTTTTGGTTAGCCGCCTCCTCGAGAAGACGGGGCTGAACTACACCCACCTCAATGTGCATGTAGCTGAAAAGCTTAATTCCAGGGGCAGCGGGCAGAGAAACCTGGCTTTGAAGTGGCTACGGGACAATTTCAGATTAAATGACAGCAATGCCGGCGTGGTCTACTTTGCAGACGATGACAACACATACAGCCTGGAGCTGTTCGACGAGGTGAGGTGACTTTAAGAGGGAGCAGAACAATCTGTGGGTTCTCAGCACAACATCTCACAACCACAGCACTTTCTCGATCTTTACTGTCACTTCAGTCGACTTTCACAAACCGATGACAGCCTGTTGTTGGGCGCCAGCTCTCTGTCTCAGGAGTCAGACTCACACAGTTACTGAGACTTTGTCTCAGGATCTCGCCAGGGAGATGAAATCAGTTACTTCACAGCAGGAGTTTACACTCAGTGCTGTTTCCAGGGCCATCCGTCAGTCTGCAGGATGAACGAGAGAGACGCGATGACTATGGAGAACTGACTACCTTCCCAAACGCCAGCTAAAGTGGATATATCCATCAGCTTTTGTGTCATTTTTGTCAGCAAGTCTTTCAAGTTGGCAAAGTTGAGTATAGACTAACAGCACTGACCTGTCTGCCCCAGAAACAGGAGAGCTGAGATGGTGGTGTTTTTTGTCCACCTGCACAACTCCAGAGGGATACAGCAATTACGAGACACACAAGTTCACCCAACAATCCAAGAAGTAGCCTGACATATCAGTATAGCCAATTCCTTCTGGACCTTTTTCTTCTTGTTTGAATGAACGTGACATTAAATACACCAGCATGCTCTATGGAATCAGTTGGATACAAGCAACACGCTTTGCCCCAAAGATTGCCTGATTGAGTTCTCTTTTAAAAGTTGGGTGCTTTAATTACTGCACCCAATGGACAGAAGGAGTTCATTTTGAAGCACTCTCACAGTCAGGCCAGTGTAAAAGTCAAATGTGCAACCCCGGCATTGACTCTCTCTGCCAGTGTCATTCACTTTGTAAAAATGAATGAACAAACTGAAACATCTTGAAACTCTGGGATTCTGAAGCAGAGCAGGACTATTGTACACCTGATTTACTGGGAAACAGAATAACAAAGATAACTGAAGAGTAGGAAGTCAAAATGGGTCGGCTCCTGAAAAATGTAACTTTAAACCCCCAAACACTTTCTCTTCGCTGGGTTCAGTGCATCATTTTCTGCCTCCTCATCCTTTCCTCTCTTTTGTAGTAGTTTAAGAAATTTAACACATATTAAATGACACATGTCTTTCTGTTTTACCTTTCAGATGCGCTACACTAAAAATGTCTCCGTGTGGCCTGTGGCCTTTGCGGGCGGTGTTCGCTATGAGTCCTGCAAAGTCGACGCCTCAGGCAAAGTGTCCGGCTGGGACGTTCAATTTGCCCCAAATCGACCCTTTGCTATCGACATGGCAGGGTTTGCAGTGAGCCTGCAGCTGATTCTCTCCAAACCCGACGTTTACTTCAGGATACATGGGATACCAGGAGGATATCAGGAGACCAGGTTTTTAGGGGATCTGGTCACTCTCAGCGACCTGGAGCCGAAAGCGGCGAACTGCACCGAGGTAGGAAAACGATGGTTTCAGCATGATTTATGTCTCATACATGACAGTACTAGTTCTTGGAGTCGGTGAAGGTGCAGTGTGTAGAAGCGGTTACTGACAACCTGCTCTGGTGAGGTGGAAAATTACCAGAGAGTCAATCAATCTGATGACAGTTGATCGAATAGCAAACCAATTGAAGTCGGCGTCATGTTAAAAGCAGTTTCTGAGAGACTATCACTGTGGATTGTTTTTTTCCCCCCAATCTATTCTAATGTTTGGATCATTTTATACCAGTTTTCAAAAAACAATACTAGAACCTGAACCTTGAAAGAGCATTTTCAGGTCTACGGCTCATTTTTAATGCTCATGTCTGATTTTCTCCTTCTCCATAGGTTTTAGTCTGGCACACTCGCACTCAAAATCCGACTCTTTTAAAAACTTTTGGAGACCCCAACGTTGAGACATGAGACACCGAACCTGACTCAGGTGAAATCAGAAGTATCTGGAGCATGACTGATTTTCGACACATTGATTTCTTTCAGGGAGCGGAGCAACTACAGACTTGATTAGTCTAACTTGAATTGAAGGGATAACATTTGATACGATTAAAGTGTAAGTTTGTGGGTGAAAGCTCCTTTAAACTGGAGCTCGTCAGGGTTGTGAGGCTCAGTGTAACGATTGATTCAGTTATTGTTAAACTTCCGGCTTCTGTAAAGATTTAAGAATTCATTCTTTCTTTTTCTACCTTTTTTTTTTTTTTTCAGAGGAGGAATTGGTCATCTGGGCCAATTCAGAGCATCTCAAAGGCATTTCTGCTCCCAAGCATCACATTCAGAACTCAGCTGCACATCTGATGTTCAGCCACTCGTGAAGAACTTGGTGTCAACTTGCTGGTGATATCTCTTCACTGTCTGTATCAAAATGAAAACCCTGACAGACTTTTACAAAACAGCAGCTGTAGCACTTCTGGTAGTTCCATCAGTGCACAGGTTTCCTCCAGAGATCTCTGTGATGCGATGAGCTGTAGCTCAGTGTGCTTGGACCTTTTTTACGATCAACCAGACAGGACAGGATACCATAAACAATACATTTCACTTTGTTTCTTTAAGACAATCATCAGTATGGCATTTTTGCAAAGCACAATGGTTTACTCACAATACTCACATTTCTTAAGGACACAAGCACCATGATGTGTAAATTGTAAAACATCTTCATTATTTTTCTCATAAATTTCACATATTTTTGTTTTTTTTGATACACTGTCCTTAATGAAGTAAGATTTGAAAAAGAAAAATCTTAAGAGTGAAAACACTCTATAACAAATTTAAGATATGTAAAGGAGTTTTCCATGAAGGTTTCAGGGACTAAAGATGCTTGAAAAAAGGCAAAATGTCTTTATTGTTGTTGTCATTAAAGCCTACGCATTTCATGAACATGACGGAGAAGAAAAATAATTGTTTGTATTCCAACACTGCCTTGTGGCTTTTACTTATTTATATGAATAAAGTGTTGCTTGTATGCTCGGCTGCATCTGTGTGATACTTTTGAAAATGTTGAGTTCAAGTGCTTTCCTCAGTTATGGAGGCATGTAACAGTTCCCGGGTTGTACGTTTAGGGGATTTTTTGTGAGTACACCGTGCAGTTATCGGACCTGGTCCCCGATACTGGAATCAGGATCAGTAAATCGCTAGTTGGTATCATTCTCAACTGACACATCTAATGCCGGTCTCTAGCAGACATTTTGCTCATGCAAAGGCACGGGGACACACACAGACACACACACACACACACACACACACAAAACAAAAATAATCATTAATCGGGATAAAGCTCTATGTCATGTATCAAAGAACTCTGCTGCATTGTCAGCCGCTGTGAAGGCCTGAAGACAGGTTCTGACATGGTTCCCCGTCTTCACCTGACTCGGAGGCTTTTGAGAACATGTGGATTTCTTCAGTGAGAGATTTACAGTGAAGGAAAACTGTGAACCTCTCTAAGCAGCATGTTGAAAGCTGTGGCTGCTACTGCACAAAAAACAAACTAAAAGACTCGCTGGCTGAAGGCTTCTGAGTGGTACTCAACCAATGAGTTGTTTTTTTAAATGTCAGAACTGTTTGTGTGAATCTCAAGTAGTTTATTGTTCTCATTTTAACAGATGAACAGTATCAAAATAGGCATGTGGATATCAAACTCATTCACTAGGAGTAAATGAAAGACCATAAACCTACTTTGTCTTGTTGTTCAATTGTATCAACGTCCGTGTCCACAGACTCTTTTGGTACCAGATTATGAGAGACACTGAGACAGAAATAAAGTTCTCCAAACTTTATTATTTCTTCAAGCAGTGAAGAATCAATGCAGCAAAGTTTTACAGAATTCTGGGTCTTTGTCTCATACTCTAACCTGAGCATCAGCACAGCAGCGCTGTGTATTTATGATTTCATCTGCTTGCAGGCGGGGGGGCTTCTGGGAGTCGCACGGGCAGAAAGGGGACGAGCACAAGTAGCTTTGTAGTCTTGGGACCAGGGAGTGATGAGGAGATGGGTCACGTTGACATTTTTTAGTCTCAGAGCCAGTTTCCAATTATTCCCATGAAGAATATCTGCACACAGGTTCACCTCGGAGAAAAACATTTTTTCCAATCATCAAACCTTCTCATGCAGCAGCGTTACGTTAAAGTGAATTATGCAGTGTCTTCTGCTCAGAGCAAGCAAGCATTTGTTATATGAACTCAACATCAAGCAAGCGACTGTGCCACGAGAACCCAACAACAGCTATAAGTCACACAAAGTCTCAGTTTTACTTCGTTAAACATTCTGAATTGGGATTTCATTAACATTTTGGATGAACTGAGAGCACTTTTGATGAGAAAATCAATGCTGAAAAAAACTCTTTCCTAGTAATTGTGTAACTGTCCTGGGAGTGTCTGCTAATTTTTCATGAAAATTCAGCTTTGTAATTACAATGTTTCAAGGTTGGATATTCTTCAGATGAAATTTCACTGGGAAAAAAAATGAAGAGAAATGGAAACAGACAAATGAAAACACTCTGACATCATGTAAAGTCGGGAATGCACAGCTTTTCTGAAATGCTGCTACTGCATACCATGCCCATGAATATATAAGTAAATGGTTCTGCCCATGTGCAAGTAGATGGACAACAACAACAATGGCAACATCCAGAGTGTCGTGACTCCCAGACCATATTCTCCTGGGACTTGGTAATTCTATAGTTCAGAGTCACAGTCCACTAGTGGCCCTACATGCGAACCATGTCTTTTTCAGCTTCTCTGCGGTTTCAGTGGACATTGTTTTCAAAATGTTGCTGTGGATAATATTAAACCTCTCTGAAACAAAATGCAAAAACGATGCATTTATTTTCAATTGAAACGCTAGTGAGCTGTGATTGGTTGCTGCACCCAGATTAATTCTTGGATGGATGAAGACGATTTGGGAAAAACAAACAAAATTGTTAAGTCTATTTTTTATATCAGAATTCTGAGAAAAGATTGAAGGGATTAATTCATAAAACAATTCGTAATAGTTTATTTTCCCGTTGATAAGTATGAATATTATGTATCTTCCTGTGTGGCGTGTCGGACTACACCCATGATGGCTGCGACTGCGAGGACTACACTTCCCATCATGCTCCGCGGTTGGAGCTTGCGCCATATGTTTTGCTCGGCCCAGCTACGTGAGTGTCTGGGGCTGTTTGTTGTTGTTACATTAAGGCAGCGGAAAAACGAATTTAACCGAGCTGTTACAACCCCGAGCCCGTCGCATGAGGTAAGAAAGACACCGTGGTCAGCTGAGGTTTCTCTCCCCGCGCGTCGAGGCGTTGTCTGGAGCCAAAACACAACACTTTAATGAGTTGTTCAGCGGTATCTGTTAGCTAGCAACACACTCAGTCGAGCTAGCAGAGCAGCAAAACAAACCAAACCAAAAGTCAGATTATGAGTGCAGAGATATCACGTAGAGCAGTCTACACAGACTGAGTGTTTGTGTTTTAAATTCCCAATAGATTAGAGAAAACCAGCTAGTTGAAGGTGGTAGATATCACCTATATGAGTTTGTCTGCTATCGACCACTCATCAAATAGTGTCATTAAAAAATGACTGACTGATTAAACAATACACTTTGGTCCTTTTTTATGAAGTTTATCTAACAGCAGTGTTGTTTAACATGACCCTGAGACACATTCCAAGCTATGATAAGAAGCATAACAACATGAATATTTGTTAAACAAATAATGTAGCTTATGAAGTTCCCTCAGCTAGCTAATGACACAGCACTCTATAACACTTTCTTTTGGTTTTATAGCAACAACACAGTTAATTTGCATGTTTATTTCAGGAGGATTGTCTCCCAGATAGGAAGTTAATGTCTTATGTATGTATAATAAACCGTGCTGAATTATTTAATCTGTAATACTTTCCTAAGAACCATTCAGAGGTTCTACCATTGTTGGGAAATGTAGCATACATTGATCATTGAACGTGTGCCAAAGTGAAGTCTGGGATATATTTCATAAGTTAGATAATAATAACATACATTGAATCTTGTGGAGTGAGTTATAGGGATCATGGTGGTTTGAGCTGCCTGAAGGTCGAGGGGTGGGGGTGGGTGGGCAAGTATTGCTTCCAAGAGGCCTCATGAAATAGGGCTACTACCATAGGCTGACTTACGTTTTGCTCCAGGGAAGCGTCTCTCAACATGTAATAATTTTTTCTTTGAGTTTGATGAGCTGTCGTTGCTGTTCATCTTTTTTTTTCCAGCATGTTTGACTGAGTTCAATAAAGGAGTAATCAAGCCACCATACTTGCAGTGTAGCAATTGTTAGTTGTGACATGTACTAACTTTGTACCCTATGTAAGGCAGACACCTTTAAAAACCTGAGGGCCAGTCAGACACAGACACTGCAGTGACGTCTACTGTCAATAGATGTCTGCTTCTGTGTCTATCACTTTACACTGGGGAGCTTTACTAAATTTATTTAGAAGGGGACCGTGATGGTTGGATTGTCTTTTTTCATCACGACTGAACCTGCACTGACTATCCACAGGGTTTGCCTACAGATTTTTATCTGTCATTGTTTGTTTTATCAGTCATGGCAACATTTTTAAATGAAAATGCAAAACTTCCATTGCATGTTTTGGTGTCTGTTTACACGACAACGGTGCTCAGAGTCACTGAAAATGCATATTTTTGGAAATGCACCAAAATGCTGCTGCTGCACGTGTACACATGTGCATTCTGCTGTTTCCGTGTAAACAAACATGATTTTCACAACCTTGCCGTGCAAACGCAAAACTCCTCTGAAGCAAAAACACAAAAAGATACATAATCAGTTGAAACGTTGTGGTATAAACGAGGCCTTCATTTGCTCCAGGTTACTGGGTGAGCTCCTCCCTGCCATGAGAGCGGACCACCAGGTCACCAGCCCCCCCTCCTTCTGCAGTTGATGGATCTGCAGCTGGTCCAGAGATGACAGACAGCGTCAGGGCCTTCCTCCGCAATGTTGCGACGGTAAGCAGACACTCGCGGTTGAGTGTGGTGTATGGTATACGGAGACTGAAAGTGAAACACATTAACAACAACAAAGCTATTCAGCACCATTCTGTAACGTCACAGACGTCTGAGGGTTTCTATATTTGGGTGAACAAGATCGTAGTTGTTAAAGGTTTTATTGGCATACTGCAGCATATTTTAAGTTCATACAGTATGTTCCAGAAACATGCAGTCTCTTTACATTCAGGCTAACAGTCGGACTATTTTTAGATGTAAGAAGGACGAACACAAAAATATAGACCTTTGTTATGTGTAACTTCAATCCTGAAGTATCCAGAGATGAGAAACTTATCAAAATCTATCATCAATTTTCTCACTGTTTCAGTTTGGATTGACATATGTTTCCTTCATTCTTTCTTTTCATACCTCCGTTCTAGTTTTAGATTGCTATTAGGAATCGCTTTGTATCATTATGTGTTTAAAAGAGAGAGAAAAAGACTGAAAGCACAAACAGCACTGCTAAAAACGTCCATACAGTCATTCTCTAAACCACGGGTGTCAGATAAATTTTAGTTCAGCCCAATTTCTCCTTTAATGAGCCTGACCGGTAAAACAGGGTCTTAATAATCTTTGAATGTAAATTTTCACGGCGTTTTGTTTTGTTGTTGTTGTATTGAGTGGACATGATTGAAATTTCTTTTTTTCTCACTAATCCAAACAATTAGTATAGAAAATGACCACAACCAGCCAACTTCTCTCCAGTTAAACTGACACAGTGGCCTCTGGCCGACGTGTTTGAAGAGTAACGGGGCTTTTTTGTGTCTGTTTGTCCAGAACAAATGAGGATGGTTGAACTTCAGTCTCCATGTTTATCACCTTCATCTTTATCAGTCTGTACCCTCAGCTTGAACCCGACCCAGCTGTTCTCCGGCAGAGAACAAAGTTAACATTTCCAGTCTTTTCAGAGATTTTCTGTTGCAGGACTTGAAACGCACTTTCATATCAGACCGTGTACCATGAGTTCTCAACAGCATCAGGTTAACAGAGACGTTTTGGGTGTTCTCTTTTTCTCTGTCTGCGCTCTTCAGGGGATCAAGGACTCCATTTTGGGGATTGGAACGATCTCCAAGCTGGATGCCCGCATCCAGCAGAAAAGGGAAGAGCAGCGGAGGAGAAGGGCCAGCGGGGCCCTGGCACAGAGACGGGCACAGAGTGAGGAGCGCAAACCAGACAAGTAGGCCGCCACGAACGCTTGAGCCCTGCTTCGCTTTCTTACTGAGCCTGAGTCAAATGCGCTGAATCATTTATTCATGTGGTGGTAAATACTAAATGGAAAGCCTCTGATGAGGCAGGATGTGCTTATTTATCAGAAAACATGTGACGTTTTCACCATTTGGACGACTGGAATTCTCTGCCAATTCAACAAAGCTGATGTTAAATGGTTACTTGATCAAAGACAGCATGCGATTAAAATTCTGACACTGTCAGAAATTTGAGGTGATGGTGACTGCTGCTGCGACCTCTGTCAGCTAACAAGCCAGTAGAAATGCAGCATGACCGATCAGCACCACCCTGCACTTATTTCAAGCTCAAGTTGTCCTTCCTTTCTGAGCCATGACCTCGTCTATATTCTCCTCCTTTTTTCTCTCCAAACACAAAAATGCCCAAAGAGCGAGGGCTTCGATCATGTTTGGAAAGGATGATGGTGCACACTCATGACGTTTTATTCTTGTGCAATCACATCAAATCACGCACATCGAACGCTGTGATTCAGCGTAAGTTTTCCGATGCCAGTATCGGTGCATCCCTGCTTTAACACTGTTATAACATTATAAATGTCTCAGTATTATTAATCAGTGTTGTTCTGGAGTGTATTTATTTGAAATGACCTGAAATTGCATGAGTTGGTCTGACTCTGGTCAACTAAGGAACGTCCCGTTAAATGAAGTGTAAGTGTGAAGTGTAAGTTTCCTTCTAACCTTCACCTTCAGTTTGGTTTTCTGTTTCCTCTCACAGTGAACCCAAAGTAGCCAGCAGGATCTTCCAGTGCTGCGCCTGGAACGGAGGAGTGTTCTGGGTGAGCTGTGAAATCCTTTCTCTCTCTCTCTCTCTCTCATGTGACATTTAAACTTAGTCCTCTGTTTAGATTACTGTACTTCTATGTCTTCTAAAATTTGTTACACAAATGGATTTATTCGTCTTTGTTGTTAACTTGAAAACTGTCGGGTATTTAATACACAGCTGATCGGATGACCTTGAGTTGAAGAGTAATTGTTGTGTCTCTCCAGCTTAGTCTGTTTCTCTTCTACCGGGTGTTTATCCCACTGCTGCAGACTCTCACTGCAAAAATCATTGGTATGTATGTGACTGAATCTCATACAGTATCAGTAGAAGCCGTCTGCCAACAGAGCTGTTGTGTGGTGGCTTCAGGTGACCCCTCCCTCCACGGCAGTGTGTGGTCCTGGTTAGAGTTCATCCTGACCTCCGTCTTCAGCGCGCTCTGGGTTCTCCCCCTCTTCGTCCTCAGCAAGATAGTCAACGCCATCTGGTTCCAGGTCAGGCCCACCTTTCATGTTGGAGACGTTGCTGCACGGTTTCACATCAAACGCACACGCAGACATGGTTTACACACCGCGTTCACATGATGATGTATTTGGAAAGTTCCACCTCAGGAGCCGTTTTCAGTGGCTCTGAGTACCGTTGTCATGTATATAGCCTCCCAAAACACTGAGCTAAACCTTTATTATATTCAAATTAACAACAGGAAGTAATACTTGCAGCAGTAAGTTAAGTGTCAGAAAAGGATCATGGTTGTGATTTAGGAGACTGTAATAATTTGTAAGTTTTATTTATGTTTTGAATGGCATGTTTAGCTTCAGCATCACATCAGGAAGTTATCCCACGTGGACTGGGTATCATATCTTTAAACGGATGTCCCGGCATTCATCAGAGGAAACCCATTCAATAATAAATTTTGTCTGTAGGTTTTATTTTTTGGGCTTTTAAAAGATTTGAGGAGTTGATCCCTCGTTGCACCACTGAGCTCCAGACGCTCGCGTCTGTCTTGGTCTCACTGTGTGACTCAGGCGTCAGTAAGTTGTCTCCCTGTTGCAGGATATAGCCGACCTCGCCTTCGAAGTGTCCGGCTGTAAAGCTCAGCCTTTCCCCAGCGTCAGTAAGATCATCGCAGACATGCTGTTTAACCTCCTCCTCCAGGCACTCTTCCTCATTCAGGTACAGATTTATAGATCGAAGCCCTGTCCAACGACAGCTTCAATGAAAACATCCACCCTCTCTCCTCATGGATGTGTGTGTGTGTGTGTTTGTGTGGTCGTGCAGGGTATGATTGTGAGCCTCTTCCCCATCGATGCCATTGGTCAGATGGTCAGCCTCCTGCACATGTCTCTGCTCTACTCCCTGTACTGCTTTGAGTATCGCTGGTTCAACCATGGTGAGAGGCTCCGCCGTCTTCGGCACATCAGCTCTATCCTCTGGATTTCCTCGTGACACCCAGAGAGTCTGTCTGTTTCAGGCATCGAGATGCACCAACGGCTTTCCAACATCGAGAGGAACTGGCCTTATTACTTCGGCTTTGGTTTACCGATGGCTCTGCTGACTGCCTTGCCTTCCTCGTACATCATCAGGTTAGCCGATGCTGTGTTGATGATCTCCGACAGTACGAACACAATGCGGCAATTCAAGAAGAGGGAGAGCAATCCAGAGAATTGCTAATCAGGTCTGCCATGGTTTTTTTTTTCTTTGTCCACAGTGGCTGCTTGTTCTCCATCCTGTTCCCTCTGTTCATCATCAGCGCCAATGAGGCAAAGACGCCCACGAAGCTGTAGTAAGTGTCGCATTAACACACCTGTTAGCAGAACTCGGGCCGCTGGTCCCCCGGCGCCGCTCACCCGTCGCGTCTCTGCCCCTCCAGCCACTTCCAGCTGCGCCTCTTCTCTCTCGTCGTGCTGATCAGCAACAAACTTTTCCACAAGACGGTCCACCTGCAGTCGTCCCTCACCTCGTCCGCCTCGTCCGAGAGGCTGGCGTCGCCCCACACCTCCCCCAGCCGCCACAGACTGCTGCCCACCCAGTGACGGACGGCTTAAAGACGAAGGTGGTTTAAGTACGAAAGGGTTTACATGTTTTTATCTGATCTCGGGCTCTTTTCATTGACCAGACATGTTCGGTGTGACACAATAATCGACTGCCCTGTGCCTCACACTCAAAACACATTATATACTCGGCTCTAGACTTCCTGTCTTTTATGGTTTTTCTTTCTTTCTTTTTTTTTTTTTTTTTTGTATAATGTGCCATTTGAGTGACTCTCCTTTAATAAATTACAGCACAACAGATCATGTCGTTTAATATGTTTGAGCAAACTTGTGACTCGAGAAGGATTTATTTGACTTTTTATTTTTTTTTAAACTTGGATGAGACTTGTTTGGAAGCGAAGCACAGCTGGGGTTGACCTGCAGTACCGGTTTCGGACACGTTCTGCTGTCCGGGCAGATCCAGGAACAGTGATGTACACTTACAAAGGGAGGACTTTGTTTGTTTTGTTTTTTTTTTTAATGTTGGTTTTACACATTGAAAGCTGCTCAACAATAAAGAAATAAAAAGATTACTGACGTCCTGTAAAGGAAACCAAATCACTAAGTCACTCTTGTGTGTCGAGGAAAGTGTCGCTTGGTGTCTAATCCCAAATGGAAAAGTCCGACGTTGCTTCCGACACGGCGACGCCAGCGAAGGAAAAGCCGCCGAAGCCCTTGTCAGTAGCTGATAGTTGAGACGACACTGCCAAACTGCTGCATCTACGTTGTGCTTGTTTCACTTCAACGCTATGAGCTGAAAAAGAACGGGGTCAGACCGCTAACGCCTTCACTTCTTAACAGACGGGTGATCAGCCTCCACCTGCTTGCTCGAGGCCCCTCCCCCTCCTGCAGCGAGCTCATGCAAAAAGAAGCGATCCCCAAAGACGATTGGCTGTTTCTTTGTTTTCTGTGCTGTATATAATGTTAATACCTCCTGAATGTTGAGTCAGAAGCCTTCCACCAACACCACACAGCAAGCCCCTGGACCCCCCAAAACTCTGTCTCACGCCTCTGGTCTCCTGGCTGTGGAGCGAGGACGTGACTTTCGGACCGGTGTGCAATCTATTGTAAGACGAGTCTTTGTGCAGACTGATATTTGTGAGTGAGGTTTTGTAAAAGTAATACGTCTAATTTCAATAAAATTGGTCAGTATTCAGTATTTCATCACTTGTGTTTCGGATTTCTTCCGCTTGACATTTGAAACTCAGCCGTTGCATCGATGAAGAGCGTCAAGTCCGGGACTGGTGTGATTCTGTAGCTTGTAAAACACAAAATAAGATTTGCTGGTTGAAGACGAGGCAAATTTATCTGCTCAGATAGATGGCCCCCTGCAGAAACCGGAAAAACACCCACCGCTGCAGTTTGGGTTGCGCGGGCAGACCTGCAGGCATCCAGTTGGCATTCAGCGATGTAATTAGTCAAGAAAATAAGGAAATTAAAATAAATAAATAAATAAATAAATGAAAAGGTGTTTTGGAACTTGACTGGTAGCGTATATCTGTAAATGTGGTTGAAGTAACAAAGATCAAATGATGCAAACTCATTGGTATTTATGTGCAATAAGTCAGAAATGTACTGTAAAAAGTAATTAAAATAATTCCTTCAAGCAGTCTATCATCTTCCATCAACAACGTATTGGTCTAGATTTTTTTCTTTCAAACTGCGAGGTAGGGCTGGAACTACTTAAGTGGGCGGGGCTGGCCCATCAGTACTTCCGGTGCACGGTGTGGCGCCACCGAACTGTAAAAAACCCACTGAAACTAAAAACTCAACGGTTGCCATGGTGACCAGTTTCCTTATCACGCCTCTATGACACCACACTGATCTGTTGTGATGATGTCACAGAGGAAAGTGAATCAAAGTGACCTGAAGGTTAAACACAGCCGTCAGAGACTCATTCGACACTCGACCTGCAGCACAGTCAACACGAAGCAGCACAAACCTGTTATAGCCGATAAGAATTTGGGTGCCAAGATGAAGAAAGTTCAAGTAGGCAAAGCGACCATGACGACACGCCTCAGCCAGAAAGCCGACCAGCCGAGGTTCGAGGTGGACAATCTGAAAGCGTTGCTCAAAGCAACCGAGGCCGAGAACGCCGACCTCCGCCTGCACATACAACGAAAAGAGCAACACATCCAGAGCAGCATTGCAGAGATAATACAGCACGTGGAACAGGAAGTTACTAACTGTAACAACCACTGGGAAGCCCAGCTGAAGAGGAGAGGCAGATTGGTGATATCAGAGATGAAGGCACTTCAGGATGCGCACGACCAGCAGGTGAAGCAGCTCACTGCTGAAGTGAACATGCTGAGAAAGGCTCTAAACTCTCGCACCACCAAGGCTGCAAACCTGAAGACACAATTTCCTGCAACGAGCAATCACAGCAAGATGAAGACAGACGCTGGGAAGGCAACGTATGAGAAACGCAGAGAGCAACAGGCCAAACAGAGGGAAAAGCAGCGGAAGAAGGTGGATCAAAAGCTGGCAAAAATGCAGAAGAAGCATGACCGAAGGGTGGACGAACTCACCTCGGAGGTGAACGCCTTGAAAGAGGCCGTGAAAACCCAGGAGGCCGAGGCTCGATGCCTGAGAGAGGAGCTAGCTGAGAAGGAAGGGGAAGTCACCGAGCTGAGGATGGACAAAAGCATTGCTGAAAGCAAAGAGAACTGGACAAACCAGTGGAACATCAGAGAGAAGAAGCTGGCCGCAGAGAGGAGCGCTCTCTGCGCCAGTCACAAGAAGAAAGTGAAGCAGCTCACCCAGAGAATCTCCACAATGGAGAAGGCTCTGCTCAGCCAGCAGGAAAACGAGGCAGCCATCAAAAAGCAGCTGGAGGCGGAGCAGGAGCAGCTGAGGAGAAGCCTCATTTCATACCAGCGGAAGCTCGCTCAGTGCCAGGATGATCTGAAGAACTGCCAGCCCTTCCAGAAGTAGACGGGGGCTTCAAGAGTTGGAGCTTTCAAGAAAGTGTGAGAAAAAGCCAGCCTCATCACCAAAGATGACCAGAAGGAAAAAAAAAAAAGCCACGCAGCCGTAGAGGATCAGCTCCAATGTGAAGTCTCGGCAGAGGAGCAAACATTTCAGCAGACCTAAAAAAACAACAAAAAAAATTCCAGCATCAGTAAAATGAATTCATAATTCAAAGTAATTCAGTGTGTGAATTAAGGGTTCCTTCTTTAAAAAAATTATTCAATAAAAATAATAGAGTTCAGTAACTTCATGAATGGAATTGTATTAAACAGAAAGTGTTAAACATCTCACACTCATTAGTCAACACTTTTTTTTCTTTGCCACACAATTCCATATGTGTTCATTGACAGTTTTGACGCCTTCAGGGACATTCTGCAGTGTGAATCAGGGCCAAACAGTTCATTTTCAATAAGTTCACATGAGAAAAGAAACTGCACTGCAATCTAAATCACTCCAAAACCAGCCATTTATTTCCCAAGCTGTCCATTTAAAACACTCACACGATTTTCACAAAGCTTAAAGTTTCAGCAGATTCTGATTGCCTCAGGGAGACTTGTAATGATTTCAGAGACTCTTTGGGAGGAAAGCTTGTCTTGTATGCAGCACTGCTCTGTTAACTCTATATCAGCTAATTCATTTTAAGGTTTCACTTAATTCCAAAACAAACCTGAGTGAAATATTCAGATCATTTTCACCCATATGTGACAGATGTGGTGTTGATGAGGGGTCTTTTTTCTCATTTACTGTGGAGCTGTCCTGTGCTTAACTAATTCTTTAGTGAGTTAATGTTAAAGTTACAGATGTTCATTAAATACCATTAAGTCTAATCCAAAAATCACCACCGATGCTGGTTTTTGGAATCGCTGCACCCCAAGTCATCTACTGCCACATATTTTGATCTGTAGAAAACGTATGAACACCATTTCTGGGAATAATTCAAACCTGACGTATTGACATGTTTTATATTAAAGCGATTGCGCACATATAACTCAGGCGTGTTGGTGTGAAGCAGACTTCTTGGACACACGGGAGAACCCTGCTGATGAGCTGGATTTCCATAACCCCGGCGGAGGGGCACTCCCACGAGGCGGTGCGAGGTTCAGCCCAGCGTCATGTGCTCGTGCGCTGCTGTGAACTCAGCTCAGCCGCTGCCTGTGTGGCTGGAGGCTGTCGAACACACCACCGATGGTTGTCCTGAGGGTAAGGAATGTGCACAAACGGAAATATGCACTCATCTGCCTCTGCCTTGTTGGCTTCATCATGTACAGATATTTTAGGTGAGTGTGTGTTTTTTTTAATATCTCTTCATCAGAGTTGCCCTAATGTTGTTGCTATTCAACCATGTCAATCAGTCTCTTGTAAATAACTAGATATCATAGAATATAATAGCAGCAGCTTCATTGCGATGTATGAAGAATGATGGTTTCCATGTTAATGCATGGGAGTCTGGCTTGCCTCTCCATTGTGATGTGTTCTTGGCCCTGAGTGATTTTGTTTGTCTGCAAAGTTCCTGCGAGCACGAGACGCGGCGGACTCCTGAACAATAGCCAATGCTCTGCATTATGTGAGCGTCGCTTGCAAATAACCCCCGACCCATCCTCCAGCATGCCAGCCAAGGGCCGGAGGCTGAGCAGGAAGGTGGGCCTCGCCGCCAACACGTCCCAGTTCACCCTGGAAGGAGAGCCTTTCCGCATCCTTGGGGGGTCCATCCACTATTTCCGGGTGCCCAGGGCGTACTGGAGGGACCGTCTGCTGAAGATGAAGGCCTGCGGCGTCAACACCCTCACAACGTAGGACGGCTTGGTTTTAACAAGCCAGTTCATCACAGCGGGAATGTTAACCCAGGTTGCCGTGCATCCCTGCAGATTCGTGCCTTGGAGTCTGCACCAACCAGAGAGGGGGGCCTTTGATTTCAGCACTCAGCTGGATTTAGAGTAAGAAGTGTTGTCTCATTTGACTGCAATGCAAAACACTCACGCTTCATCGCCATGCAGTAGGGGTGGAAAATACTCCGGACCACAGCTGTAGCTGTACCAGCTCAAACAAGCAAACAGAAACAACCCGTATTGCCTGTGTGTAGGGAATACTTTGACTTTCTCATCTCATCAGAGCTCAGGGGAGAAGCCGGAGTCTCACCTGACAACAGCCACATCTCCACGGCAACAGCCATGTGCTGTGGTGAGACGGGTGTGGTGCGAGCACTTTCCACACATACAAGTGTTTTTTTCCTTTCTTGTTAATCTGATTCTGCCTCTGCACGTCACTGCTGTGTTGTTATACTCTCTTCTGACATGATCTGTTTCGGAGCCCCTCTGGAGATGAGACTTCACATCTTAAGGGGGTTTCTAAAAAAAATTGAACCTAAGCATGAGCTGAAGCTGCAGGTTTGTGCTGAAGCGTTCCCCCTCTGTCCCTCAGAGCCTACATCAGTCTGGCAGACGAACTGGGGTTGTGGGTGGTTTTACGTCCAGGGCCTTACATCTCCTCCGAGCTGGACCTGGGAGGACTGCCCAGGTAACGACGCTTCATTCTGCCGTCTGAGGATGAAAGACGTATATGTTCACGTCTTGTGCCTCCCCTTTAATGATTTAATTATAGTTAGGTAATGAGAGTAATAAAAAGCTGCAATAACAAAGATCAATTTTATAAGAACAGGAGTAGTTAATGCTACACAGTGAGAGCTGATGACTGTTTTTAATGCATGTTTTAAATTGCTGTCATTCTAACAAGATGTTTAATAGGGTAGAGTTTTGTGCTTGGTGTTTTCACTAGTAGTGTTTTTATTTCCGATTGCCCTCACCAAACTCAGACATCAATCAATCAATCAATCAATCAATCAATAACATGTTCACTACGGCCATACTGAAGTAGTAGTTCTGCACATGCTCAGTGGACAATAACAAGGGTTTCCTCCAGAGTGTCATGACTCCCAGTCCACATTCTCCTGGTCCTGGTCCTGGTCCTGGTCCTGGTCCTGGTCCCAGACCATGTTCTCCTGGACTTGGTAGTTTTAGAGTTGAGACTCACTGTAATACCAATTCAACTGGGGTGTTTGTCCTTATGAATGCCCGTGTGCTCGCCTTTGGTTTTCTCTTATATTGTTTCAGTCTTAACTTAGCAGATCTAAAAATT
The DNA here is from genome assembly GCF_902148845.1 of Salarias fasciatus. Taxonomy (NCBI): domain Eukaryota; kingdom Metazoa; phylum Chordata; class Actinopteri; order Blenniiformes; family Blenniidae; genus Salarias; species Salarias fasciatus. Next base: position 4,682,835 of record NC_043754.1, read on the forward strand.
TAAGCTGCATTTGACCAAATACATTTTCTTTTTGTTGTTGTTGTTTCGTTTCTTTACAGTTGGCTTCTCCGAGACGGCAGCATGAAGCTGAGGACAACGCACCCAGGGTTCACTCAGGCCGTCAACGCTTACTTTGACAAACTCATACCGAAAATGGTTCCACTGCAGGTCACTTTTTAGAGAGATAGAATCATTAAAAGGCAGCGATTTATCCAACTTGTAAAACCCATGGAAAAATGTTCATGTGTCTTAGTTCAAGAAGGGAGGTCCCATCATCGCAGTGCAGGTGGAGAATGAATACGGCTCATATGCCAAGGACCAAAGCTACATGCTTTTCATCAAAGAGGTAAAGTCCAACATTTCCTTCAATGTAGACTTAAGATAACAAAACGTGATTGTATTCAATAAACGTGTAACATTATAATATGGAAGGTTATCTTTAAAGGCTCTACAATCAAGAGGAATCAGCGAGCTCTTACTCACATCAGACAACCACAATACATTGAAATCTGGGGGTGTGGAAGGAGGTACAGTAAGTTATGACCTTCGAGTAGCCTAAATATTTAATTGTCCAGTCTGACCTGCAAGAGGAATTTGAAAAGTTAGAAAATGAGAACAAAAACTTGATTTTTCAATGAAAGTATTTGATTATGGTGTTTTAGTGAGGGAGCTAACATAGTGCAGCACTGAGACCTGAGCTGAGATTTCTTATGAGCTGTACAGCTTCATTATCATCAGCATCAAACCAGACTGTGAGGCTGAATGTGCAAAAATGCGCATGAAGACTGCAAAGTGCAGCAAATAGAGGACTTGGTTCTGTGACATTTCACTGCATTTTGCACTAAGAGACATTAAATATGGACTCATTTTGAAACTTTACTTAATTGTCTTGGTGATTTTCAACTTCAAGGCTTATTGGGGCTTTACGTTGCCTCTGGACTACAGTGAGTTTCACACCCTAGACAAGCGGTGTCAAACTCATTTTAGTCCACATACTGTGCAGGCCAGTTTGTGGCACACTGTGCGTATGTGGACAAAATGTGGACATTTTCACAAAGTCAAAAAGTTAAGATTGAAAATAACTACAATCTCAACATTGAGTCCATTTTATTGATACTTTCTGGTTCAAAATACATTGAAACATCCAAAGTGTTTCTACTTTTTTTTTTTATTTTAAGTAAATTGCTGACAGTATAGCTTAAACACTAATGCTTGTTTACAAGAGCAGCTTCACCGATATCTCAGCTCAAGTCTCAGCGTTGTGTTGTGTCTGCTACTCTGAAGAAGTCTGTTCCAAACTCAATGTTTTCTTTGAAACTTTCACTTTTTTCTGGGTGGTCTGAAGGACCAGATTGGAGCCTCTTGTGGGCTGTTTTTGGCCCACGGACCTTGTGTTTTACACCCGTGCTCCAGACTCTTATCTCAACCTTTGACACCCCACCCCTGTAAACGTGAACTGTTCGAAACCTCTTGAACTCTTGAAAACCTCTTCAATGCTCCCTCCTGTCTTGTAGCCGTCCGGTCCCTGAAGCTGCAGAAGCTGAATCAGAGAGACATCCAGGATCTGATGGCCGTCCAGGTCTGTGTCTCTTTCCCTCACACACCCTCTCACTGTGTGTCACAGAGGACACAGACTGACTCCTCTCTACTCTAATTTTCAGCCTAACGGCCCCACCATGGTGATGGATTACTGGACCGGGTGGTACGACGTGTGGGGGGACCTCCACCATGTGCTGCCCCCTGAGGGTCAGGAGTGATGACGCTTTTCTTTTTACCTTTCTTTCAAGTAACATTTAATCCATTTAGTCTTCTTTTCAGGCAGGGTAAATGAGCACATGCAGAATCTCAAGCTGTTTTTAATACCCGCACACAACATTTCTATCCTACCATAGCAGTGTTTTGCATGACAAATGCTCAGTCATCAGCGGAACTTTGATTTGAATAAGTGACCTTAGCTCCAGTTAAACAGGTCAGCAGCAGTCCACAAAGGTTTCCGCTGCAGGATTCCAAACTGTAGTGGCGAGATATCTTACAAAAAAAAACTTTACCTCGCCACTTGTGCAGGACTCGAAGTTTCTGACGCGCAAAATCCACTCCAATTAAGAAAAAAGGGCAAAACGGATATAAAAACGATTTCCATTTATTAAACCATAAAGCCACAAAAATAACACAATCCGTTACTGAAAACTGCCAAAACCTAAGGAGTACAACAAAAAACTTTGACGCAACCAATCGGTCAGAAAACTGTAGCTCCTCGTCCTGCTCCAATTCACTGTATGACACTGCGCATGTGCCCCTGAACATGAATAAACCATGCGCCTCACGTGACCAACTGCAGGGCGTCAAAAGGAGCTTCACTAAGCAATTAAAAGCATAAATAATAAACACACGAAACAATACAAAATATGATCATGAACCTCTTTACAAAATATATTATTATTTTAAACAACTTCATTACTGTAATCAAATGCACGGAATGAACAGATTGTAAATGGCTCTAACATCCCGGCCCCTAATTGTGCCTGTGAACTACAAAACAATTACTCATTACAAGTTCTTAGAGCCATACAAGTAATATTTCTTCAAACAAACAACATATTGTCCATATAGGAACTTCGTCCTCCTTAAAACCAGAATAAATTGAGTAACAACAGGAACTCTTCAACAGTCTTTTTGGTGGATGTGTGCAAAAAAAAAACAAAAAAAAGAGAAAATGGAGTCAGAGGTTCCAGAACATGACTCACCGTTGGAGACCAGCCTTTACCGCTGTCTCTATTGTGACATGTAAAAGAAAGCTACATGTCAGCCTCAAGCAGCATACAGAGCTTGGAAACAGGCCGAAGAAGAACACTTGTGCTGGTCTTCACCTTCGCCTGTCGAACGTATCCTCTACTGTCCTCCAATGTTTCAATCACTCGACCCATAACCCATGAATTCCTCGGGGCTGTGTCATCAATGATAAGGACAATGTCACCTTCAGTGATATTCCGTTTTGGACAACACCACTTTTGCTTCTCTTGTAAAGTCAGCAAATACTCCTTGGTCCAGCGTCTCCAAAATAAATCACTCAGGTACTGGATCTGCCGCCACCTGCGTCTGGAGTAAATGTCACTCCTGTCGAAGACGCCTGGTGGTAATGGTGTTTTGGCTTTCAACAATAGCAGGTGATTTGGAGTTAAAGCTTCCACATCACTCAGATCACTGGAAACCTTTGTAATGGGACGGCTATTTAGGATCGCTTCAACTTCACATAGCAAGGTTTGCAGCCCTTCCTCATCAACTGTTTGCTGTTTCACAACTGAGTTGAGGACCTTCCTTATGGTTCGTATCTGCCGCTCCCAAATACCACCAAAATGTGACGCTGCAGGAGGATTGAACTTCCAAGTGATGCCTTTGGCTACCAAAGCGTCTTGAATCTTTGCACCATTCAAAGCTTGCACTGCCTCTCGCAGCTCACGTTCTGCACCTACGAGGTTTGTTCCATTGTCAGAACGAATCATCTTGACTTGCCCCCTGCGAGCAATGAATCTGCGCAGTGCATGAATACAGGAACTCGTGTCCAAAGAACTTGCAACCTCAATGTGCACTGCTCTCATTGTTAAACAGGTGAAAACCACACCATACTTCTTTATCATGGTCCGACCTCTTTTAATTTCAAAAGGACCAAAATAGTCCATGCCAACATTTGTGAATGGCGGCTCGTCAGGTACAAGTCTTTCACTGGGTAGATCTGCCATGATTTGACTTCCTGGTTTTCCACGCTGCCGTTTGCAGGTTACACATTTTGCCAGAACTGTCCGAATGACTGAATGTGCTCTTAATATCCAGAATTGCTGCCGCACCTTTGACAAAACATGATTTCTGCCGCTGTGTCCAAGATTTTCATGAACTGATATGAGAATGAGAGAAGTGATGTGCATATCTTTGGTTAAGATTGCAGGATGTTTTTGTTCTTCGTGCATTGCGGACTTATTCAACCTGCCACCAACTCTCAATATGCCATTCTGAATGACAGGTGACAGCTGATAAAGACAGCTGTCCTTTGGCATTAACTTTCCTTCCTGAAGCATGGTGATCTCTTTGTGGAATCTTTTAGCTTGACTGAAACGGACCACCTCCAACTCAGCTTCTGTAATGTCACTCACAGAGATGGACTGGCTGGGACATGAAACCTTGAAATCCGTCATTTGTTTCTCAAGCTCAATCCTTTGACTTTCTTCATCGAGTCTTCTTTCTTCAAGAGATGTTTTTACATCCTTTCTCTTTTGGGCAAAGAGCTTCAACATGCGTTTCAGTTTGAGGAACCATGCAATACCACGTTTAAGGCGATACCAACTCGAATAATGCTTAATGAGTTGGGAGGTTGCATCCATATTCTCACTGACACAAAGTGTACAAACAGAGACTTCTTTCACCTCTGGATCACAACTGAGGGGCTGAGTCATGCTGAGCGGGATATCTGGCCACTCAGATTTTGGCTTTGTCAGAAAGTCTGGACCCCTGATCCAGGTTTCTGCCTTTAGAAAGGCATTCATAGCAAGTCCTCTGGAAGCAAAATCTGCTGGATTGGCAGAGGAGTTCACAAAATTCCATTGAGACACCTTTGATTTGTCTCTTATTGCAGCAACTCGATTCGCAACAAATGTGTGGTACCTTGCACTCTCATTTCCGAGGTACTGAAGGACTGAAGTGCTGTCGGTCCAAAAGACAGACTCCTCCAGTTTAAGATCCAGTTCTTCTCTCACTACCATGTCCATTTTTGCTGCTACGACAGCAGCTGTGAGCTCAAGTCGAGGTATGGTAACTGGTTTCAGAGGCGCGACCCTGGCTTTTCCAATAACAAAAGCACTGTGTGTCTGGTTCTGCTTGTTTCTGGAGACCAGGTAGGTGACTGTACCATATCCCTTCTCACTTGCGTCCGCAAAGTGGTGCAGCTGTGCTGATATGGTCTCACCAAAGTTAGATGGTTTCAAACATCTCTCCACCTGAAACTCTGCCAAATGCTGCAATGTTGACACCCACTGTTCCCACTGTAGAGAGAGAGCTTCTGGCATGTTGTCATCCCAAGCATGCTTTGTTCTGCACAGCTCCTGCAGAATGTGCTTCACAGGAAGGATGAGTGGAGCCAGAATTCCAAGTGGATCATATACTGAACTCACCATTGAAAGCACTCCTCTCCTTGTCAGTGGCTTGTTCTGAATAATGACTCTGAACTTCAGCGTGTCTGACTCCACACACCACTGAACTCCCAAAGCCCTTTCAACAGGGAGTTGATCTTTTCTCATGTCCAGTTCCTTGATTTCCTTAGCCCAGTCATCCTCAGGTAATGACGCAAGCACAGTTCTGCTGTTGGAAATCCATTTAGTCAGCTTGAAGCCGCCTGAGTGGCATAAAGCCAGAAGATCTTGAATGAGAGCAACTGCCTGTTCCTCAGTGGCAACAGACTTGAGACAGTCGTCAACATAAAAGTTCTTCAGCACTGTGTTTCTTGCCTCTGAGCTGAAACTTTCCTGATTATCCTCAGCACACTTCCTTAATGCAAAATTTGCACAGCTTGGTGACGACGTTGCACCAAACAGATGAACCACCATGCGATATTCCTTCAGTTCCTGGCTAAGATCACCATGCGGCCACCATAGAAATCTGAGCATGTCTGTGTCTTCTTTGGGAACTTTGACCTGATAGAACATGCTTTCAATATCAGACATGAAGGCAACTGGCTCCTGCCTGAATCTTGTTAACACACCAATGAGGGAGCTGGTCAGGTCAGGACCTTGTAGCAAGCAGGAGTTCAAAGAAGTGCCTTGGTAAGAGGCCGCACAGTCAAACACCACTCGTAACTTGTGCTTTGTTGGGTGGTATACCCCATGATGCGGAATGTACCATCTCCGATCACAGTTTTCATCCACTTCTGTCTTGGGGACCTCCTCAGCGTATCCCTTTTCCAGCATTTCAGTCATGAATTTTTTGTATTCTTCATGAAACTTTTCATTTCTCAATAGTTTCTTCTTCAGGCTCACCATCCTCTGTACTGCAACAGCACGGTTGTTTGGGAATACAACATTTTTCTCCTTAAAGGGTAGACTGATGCTATAGTGGCCATCAATGAATGTCACCGACTGTGAAACAGAGTCCATGAATTTTCTGTCTTCACTAGACATCTCCAGTTTTCCAGTCAAATGGTGTTCAGGAAAGTCATACTTCATTTGCTGTTGAGTAAGATCCTCCAGCCTTGCAACTGAGATCTTATTCGCTGTAACCTCAGGCCATTCAGCATCACCTTTACAGTAGTTTCCCTCTCTGAACAAAGGTCCATTAATTGTCCAGCCAAGAACAGTTTTTATGGCATACGGACCATTTCCCATGCTATTAATCACCTTCCATGGTTCAAGCGCCTTTGGGACGTTTGCTCCAATCAGCAAACCAATTTCTGCATCAACTTGTTCAAGCTGAACCTCTTTCAAATATGGCCATTTGTCAACATCACTTTGTTTTGGAATGCTTTCTTGTTTGACTGGAATTTCTGCTTGTGAGAAAACTTGGGGGAGTTCCACAAACCCATTTCCCTCCAAACTGCTCACTTCAAGCCCCTTGACAATGTGCGTGTTGATTAACTCCTCCTTTCCCATGGTGCGGAGCAATATGTTGCCATTTTTTCCTGTTACCTTTAGGTCTTTCATCAGCTGCTCTGTGCAGAATGTTCCGGTGCTGCCTGGATCCAAGAATGCATAGGTTACAACTGTCCTATTACCTTTTATGCACCTGACCTTCACTGGCACAATAGAAACTGCACAGGATGCTTCTCCGGCCCCAGTGTAACCACAAGTTTCACTATCAGTTGGAATCAGTGAATGTGCTGCCTGTGGCTGGCTATTCTCTCTTTCACCACCAGGGGGTGGTGCTACCTCCTTGTTCAAGTGCAGAATGGTAGGATGCTTCAGAGAGCATGTTTGACATGTAAGCCTTTGCTGACAGCCTTTGCTCAAATGCCCCCGTGACAAACATCCAAAGCACAGCCCATTCGTTTTGAGAAACTCCAGTTTTTCTTTGTGAGGTTTTTCTTTGAGAAATCTGCATACATCCACATTATGGCCTACTTTATGGCAGAAGAGACACTGTTTTTTGCTTGTGAAGTCAGTGTTTTCTTTAGCTGTTTTGACCTGATCTGTGGTTTTTGACACTGGTGTTACATCCATAGCAAAGATGTTTTTCTTCTCTTTTACTCTTATTGTGTTTTCCTTTCTTGGGTTAGGCTTACTACCATCCCTGAATGAGGCAGTATCCTGTATGTTGCCAAACAATGGATGAGAAGCAATTTTTGCTTGTTTGTCCACAAAACTAACCAAATCAGCAAACCTAGCTCTCATTCCGGTTCTTTCCTGGATGTCACAAGCAACCCCCCTCCACTTGTCTCTTAATTTGAAGGGAAGTTTGGAGATGACTGCCCTCATATTGGTGGGACTATCCATTTCCTCGATGTACTCCATGCTGTCTACTGTATTACAACAACTAGCGAGGAACACAGCAAATGCAGTGAGAGCTTCTCCATCTTCTGACCTAATGACAGGCCAATTCAGTGCTCTTTCAATGTAAGTAGAAGCAATGGTGTAGTCATTTCCAAAATGCTTGTTCAAAAGCTTCTTGGCTTCTGTATAGCCTCTGTTTGGATCCATATACGCACAACTCCGGACTAGAACTTTTGGTCTGCCGCGGGTGTATTGCTCAAGAAAATGCAACCTGTCTCTGTTGCTGTCTGTTCTTTCCTCAATTCCATGCTCAAAGGCTTTCATAAAGAAACCAAACTCTAAAGGATCTCCATCAAAGATGGGAATATCCAATCGCGGGAGAGTAGACACCTTCTGTTGCTTGACTAGAAGTTCTGTGATTTCATTTTGATGCTGCATGACACTCAGTAAATCCCCAATATTAGCAACTTTGTTTTGTCCTGTACTGGGATGTCCATGTGAATCTGTATCTGGCCGAGTGTTTCTGTTCACAGTATTTGAACCCATTTGAGATGCAGCATTTTGCATAATGTCTGGCCCCGTGGAGGTATTGAAATCTCTATTTGGATTTGGCTGCACAGATCTGATGCTGCCCTCATACCCTCGGCGTGCAGCATTTAGATAAGCAACCATTCCATCCACAGGTTCTGCAGAAGCACTACGAGCTGGCTCCTTTACAGTTAACACCTCAAGCTTTGCATCAGCCTCAGCAATTTGTGTTTTCAGCTCCAGTTCCTCTTTTCTTGCCTTAAGTGCTGCCTCCTCTTTCTCAAGCTCTTGTTTCAATTTCAACGCATCAGCACGTGCTAGTAAAGCCGCCTTCTGAGCTTCCACCTTGAGCCTGGCAGAGGATGTAGTAGAAGACACACTTGAAGATGCCACAGCAGATACATTGCCACTCTTTTTTTTGCCATGTTTAGACGACATCAATGAAGCACTGTCTGTTGGCTCAATTTCTTCATCAGCCGCTTTAGCTTCTTCAGACCTCCTTTTAACTTCATCCAGCCAACTGTTCACTTTCTCCACAAAGGTTTTCAGGTACATGACCTTTGGCTGAAACCACTGCTCCTGATCACTGAGCAGTTCCTCATCATTAAGATGTCCTTTAATGCTGTTATTCACTGCACAGAACTCCATATAAGCATTTGCAAAATCATTTAGTTTTGCAGCCACCTTGTCAGCATTATCATCATCCTCCATAAGAACTTCAATTTGCTTTATTCCTTTTGTAAGACAGCCCAACCTAGCTTTCCTTGTTCCTTTAAGCTGGTTAAGCTTCTCCTCCAATGCTTTATGAGTAAGCTTCAACACTCTTTTTGCATCTTGTTCCATCTCTGATTGCTCCATGTTAAGTGCTTTGCCAAAATCTCCATGCACCTTTAGCAATGTATTGATGAAAGTCACTCATAATTATCCAATAACTGTAACTGAAGCTCTTGTTCTTCCATACCTGAAGGTTTGCTCACTTCTTGTGACGATCCATTTTGGTCCCGATCCAACAGATGGCCTTAATAATCCAGCAGCGGCATTTTTTCCAAGTTTCCATTTCTCCCGATCATTTGCAAGCAGCGCAGCATGTATCCAATTAAGCCCATGTCCTTTCTTGATAAATCCTCTTGCTCTGGAGTAGTTTTCTGACAAATGTAGTGGCGAGATATCTTACAAAAAAAAACTTTACCTCGCCACTTGTGCAGGACTCGAAGTTTCTGACGCGCAAAATCCACTCCAATTAAGAAAAAAGGGCAAAACGGATATAAAAACGATTTCCATTTATTAAACCATAAAGCCACAAAAATAACACAATCCGTTACTGAAAACTGCCAAAACCTAAGGAGTACAACAAAAAACTTTGACGCAACCAATCGGTCAGAAAACTGTAGCTCCTCGTCCTGCTCCAATTCACTGTATGACACTGCGCATGTGCCCCTGAACATGAATAAACCATGCGCCTCACGTGACCAACTGCAGGGCGTCAAAAGGAGCTTCACTAAGCAATTAAAAGCATAAATAATAAACACACGAAACAATACAAAATATGATCATGAACCTCTTTACAAAATATATTATTATTTTAAACAACTTCATTACTGTAATCAAATGCACGGAATGAACAGATTGTAAATGGCTCTAACACAAACCAAAGTTAAAGGCTTAAAGATCGCACTGCTTTTACCGTGTGACCATTTTCGTGCTTTTTGTCAGATATGGTGTCCACCGTAAGGGAGATTCTGAGGAGAGGCATGTCTGTCAACTTGTACATGTTTCACGGAGGATCCAGCTTTGGATTCATGAGCGGCGCCCTGTCTGATCCTTCCTACAGAGCATTAGTCCCCAGCTACGGTTGGTTCCCATTTGAAGAATGATGCTCTGCCATTGCAGAGCCAATAAGGAGTCCTGCATGTATTGTTTTTTTTTAACAGTATTGACTTTCACAGCCAGCAGATGGCAGTGCACAATAGTTAACCTCCAGCTTTTTGTTCTGCAGATTATGACGCTCCATTGACCGAAGCTGGGGAATACTCCCCCAAGTATCACCTCCTGAGGGATCTGCTCTCTCGATACAACAGTGAGTTGAACACACGGACACACAGCGATTGACCTTTACCCTCTGATTGGCTTTAATCTCTCTGGGCAGGAGGGGACCCTTTCCCTGACATGCCTGCTCTGCACTACAGGGAGGCCTATGAACCAGCGATTACCTACCATCACCTGTCCTTATGGGAGGCTTTGAGTTTCACTGAGGAAGTATGGAGGATTATATGTAAGTTATCTGTTATAAAAAGAGATTTCAGTAATTATTCACGTCTCTCTGCAGCCAATCAAGTCAGAGAAGCCCGTCAGCATGGAGAATCTACCCGTGAACAACAGAAATGGCCAGTCATATGGCTACACCCTGTATGAGACTAAGATCAGTCGTGGAGGACTGCTGAAGTCCGGAGACAATGTTCGAGACCGTGCCCTGGTGAGTCCTTTCCCCTGCACATGATGGCATGACCTCTCACCTTTCTGACCTGCTGACAGTCAAGGCAGTTGCCTCGTATTAGATGATAAATCTATTCGTTGCACAAACTGCAATCCTAAATGTGTTTAATGGACCTGACATTAAAGTTGAAAGAAGGTTTTTGACAATGCAGACATTTTGCAAATATTTAGAAAGTTGAAACTAAAAATCTATGTAGCAAAGTTGAGCTTATGTGTTTCATTCCATGTTATAATATCTTGATCATTTTTGCCCCAGGTGTTTGTAGACAGAGTCTACATCGGCCTTTTCAAGCGCCAGAGCCTGGAGCTGGCGGTCCCTGATGGTAAGGTATGGCATCACACGCCAATGATTTAATGGCCGAAACGGATGCTGATGCGTCGGCTGTTTGGATTCAAAAGCCATAAAAGTGATCGACCCCTGCAGGAACGGCGTACGTTGAGTTTATTGGTGGAGAACTGCGGCCGCGTTCACCAGGGAAGAGACCTTGACAAGCAACATAAGGGTGATTGACAGAAGAAGAAAAAAAACGAAACGATTTCTGTGTTATGCCTGCTATGAAATCACTCAAGCACACAGCTGGTTGTTCACAAGCTAAATTTGATTTGTTTTCCTGCAGGACTAGTGGGAGACATTTTATTAAACAATGTCCCCTTGCGGGATTTTACAATATACAGCCTGGATATGAAACCCAGCTTTATTGATAGGTTTGTATGCCTGATTGAATCAGAAAGCGTGCAACCTTCATTTCTCTGCAGCAGTGTGTGAAATGTCCTATTCTCAGTCTTTACCAGGCACCTTGGAAAAGTCTTCCTGAAAATCCCGTGTTTCCTGGGTTTTTCATGGGAAGGCTGTTTGCATATGGATATCCCAGCGACACGTTCATGAAGCTGCCGGTGAGTGAAATGAAACATGAAGAGTCATTCAGAGTGGAAACTAGTTTTCATCAACCATGTAAAACATGGTGAGATGAAAAACAGAAACAGAAGGAGAGAGATGAGGATGGACAGTTTTCCAAATTCTTCTGAGATCAAGTTTTTTTTTAAAAATATTTTTACATTTTGTCTTGATTACAATGTTTTCATGAACTAATTATCAGCACATTTCATATCAAAGAATGACCTCTCTCGCAGTGTTTTAAGAGCTTTCTGTTTGTTTTTCTTGCCAGTATTTGCCATTTTCATCTGCATCAAACATGCACCAAATGTGATAACATTCAGGAGAAAACGCAGTTCTTGATCATGGCTCAGGGTTTTCTTTGTTTATTAACATAATTCAAAAAGTGGTTGACTGTTCCAAATCCACACTATTGAAGTTGAAATGAAGACCTGTTGAGGACGTGTCCTGCTGCTTCGTCATCTCTTTGTCAGCCCCGTTTACACATTAACATTAATTTTCAAGTAAAAATTTCAACCTTTTGTAGTCAAAGTCACTGAAAATCAGACTTTTTCAAAACATGTCCAACTCCGTAGAAGTCACCTTTTTTTTTTTTTTTTTTTTTGCCTTTTCTTTTTGTTTGAAGAGAAGTATTCAACAATGACTGATTTGTGTGTGTGTGTAGGGCTGGGAAAAGGGCGTTGTGTTTATCAACGGTCTGAATCTGGGCCGGTACTGGTCCATCGGCCCTCAGCAGGCTCTGTACCTCCCAGGCCCGTTCCTCAACAGTGGAATCAATCAGGTACGACCGCTTTCTCATTTCTTTGTTGATGTCTGATAATATGCTGAGATTGAGGCCATTCTGTGATGAGAAATCTCCTGGTGTTGTCTTCCTTTGTCTTTTAAATCAAAACCAGGTCCTTGTGTTTGAGGAGCAGGAGGGAGACTTCAAGGTCCACTTCGAGGACATGCCAGACCTCGGCATGGCAGCAGACATTCAGTGACCATCATCCACAAACACTGGAATTTAGTTTAGTTTTATTATTTTAAATCATACCCTCGCCTTCAAGGTTTAGTACCGGTATTTCAAAAACAAAATTTGAAAGTGGAACAGTTCTTAGCTGCAGAAAATCCTGTCTTATGAGACAGTAGTAGTGATACATGTAGATTGTTGGAGCCAAAAGTAGCACAACAAATAGTATATATATATATACTTAGTTTAATACCTTTCTCTGAATGAGGTAACTTCAGAGATAACTCTGGATTTTCTGTTCTGTGACGCTGCTTCTCATCGGGGTAAATCACCCAGCAACTTCCTCTGAACAGCTAACCAGCCCCAGAGCAGGTTATGTTCTGGATCAGTATAAAAGAGTTGTGTTTTTTAAAGGAGAGATACAATCCTTTGGCATTAAAAGAGAGAAAAAAAAAACCTTGTCACTGACATTCGAAGATTTTTGTTCTTGCTTTTCTCTTGTTCCCACATCTGTTCAACTCCACAAGGATTAGATCTGAAATAATGAGGTTCATAAATGTCATGACCAACGGTGGACTCAAAGACAGACTCAGGCTTCAGTAGTTCTCAAAGCGTTTATTAAGAACCAGCCGACAAGCACAGAGATCCAAAGGGCAAAGGCAGAAGATTAGTTAAGGTCATAAACAGGTACGAAACACTGGTAATCCAAAACACACAGGTAGCACGAGGAGTCGTGGGATGACGGTTAAGGTAAGGACATCTGGCAACGGGGAGACAGACAGGGGAGCTTAAATAAACACGGGAGGAGGAGGAGATGAGACGCAATAGGATGATTGGAAGATTGGTACAGGGAGGTGAGGTGAGGTGAGGTGAGGTACAGAGGGAGGACAGGATACATGAAGGAAGAGCAACACACAAGAGAATCAAGAATGCATGGCAGGGTCCGGAGGATCCCTGACAGAACCCTGGCATCTGGCTTTATGTTTTTTTTTTGTCTGGTTTCTAGGATAAAGTGAAGCTGGAGCCCCAGACGAAGCGGTGGTAAAAGTAGAATCGCTGGAGCTCCTTCTTGTTGGTGGGTGTGGGCCACTCTCTGACTGCCCTCGCCTACTCCGGATCCATGCCGGGAGTTGAGATCAGCAGAGAAAATAAGAATATCATCCAGGCTCAGAAAAACACAGATGTTGAGCAGGTCCCACTGGACGTTGTTTACCAGGCCCTGGAAGACAGGAGTTAATCTGAACGGTATCACCAGACACTCAAAGTGGCCGGAGGGGTTGTTAAATTCCGTCTTCCACTCGTCTCCCTCCCTGATGCGAACCAGGTGATGCGCATTGCAGAGGTCCAGCTTGGTGAAGATCTTGCCTCCCTGCCAGACCTTGAAGGCGGAAGAGTTCAAAGGGAGAGGTTTCTGATTCTTTTTTTTTTGTAATTCAAGTTTTTATTTCTTTTTCACAGCTTAGAACAAGACAAACAAAAACAGACAGCAGTGAACAATACAAAATGTGGCCAAACTAACATACAAAATGAGTACTTCACCGTATCTAAAATGGTTAAGATGTTTCAAAAATCTGAGCCCAGGATTCAACAAAGTTATCCATGTCATTATTCACTCTAGCCAATAATTTTTCATATGTTACAATTTTCTGCATATTTTCTTTCCACTTACTAAACTCTGGAGCAGAAGGATTCTTCCACACACTCAAGATTACCCGAGCTGCTGTAATTATCCCCACTTTTACAACCACATATTTACATTTAGATATACCTGGAATTACTGATTTATCCCCCAACAGACATAATTTTGGTGACCTTGGCACCGTCATCCCAGTCCACGCCCCTATCTGAAGTAAAACTTTTTCCCAAAAAGGATAAACCTTGTTGCATTCCCAAATAGCATGCATAAAAGTTCCAGTAGCGGAATGACATTTCCAGCAGTTATCATTTTGCAGGTTTCTGATTCTTAACTGTTATTTGGTTCAGTCCATGGTAATCAATGCACAAACACAGAGTCCATTCTTCTTCTGGACAAAGATCTATGGGACAATCATTAACCTGGTGAGGAGGCAGTGCAGTGGCCTGGGTCTTACTGAAGACCTCCTTGAGGTCCCAATAGGCTCATGGAACACAGGAGAGATCAGGAAGTGCCTCCCCAGACTGGACATTGGGGAGGGTGGTACTCTGAGAGAAGTGTCCCTGATGGATCAAATGTTGCCTGTGGACCACTTCCGCAGCCACAGGTACCCCAAAATGAACGGCATGGAGCGAGTCTTTTATAAATCAAAAAAATTGCTTTTTTCTTTTAAAAAATAAAAATCCCTGTGAGTAATATCTTCAATTCATGTAAGATGTCACCTTCTCATTGATTACCCTAAATTAATCAACAGTTTGCCAGTAAAAGTATTTTCATCTGTTTTGATTCATGAATAGGACTTGATCTTACAAAGCCTACATATCAGCACACTTCTTGCCAGAGACTGCTTTCGATTGTGTTAACAGACTGAGGCCAACCCTTGACACATCTTCAGTTTGTGTACATCAACTTCATTGAGTGTTTTGGCCATTTATTGCAACACATTCTCTGTTGTGGAAGACCTACCACAGGTTGAACAGACCTGGGTGTGCGTCGACAGGTGGTTCCTACTCCTGTCACCTTGGGGCCCAGACAGGATCCTTTCTCTTCATCCTCAGCCAGTGACCGCTTCTTTCTGGTGAATTGGCCAGGGTGATGATGGTTTTCCTCTGTATTGGCCCACTAATTCCAAAATCTTTGAGTTTTATGATGGAATGGCCTACGAAGCCTCTGTAGCCTACTTCAACAGGCTGCACCTCAGCTTTCCAAATTCTTGCTGCAGCTTCAGCTACTAAGTCAGCATAACGAAGCTTTTTTTGTTCAAAGGCCTCCCCCATGGCATCCTCCCAGGGGACAGTGAGCTCTATTAGAAAGGCACACTGCCGGGATTTTGACCAGAACACCAAATCTGATCTTAGGTTGGTTGATGCAGTCTCAGATGGGAATATGAGACGGTGGTCCAATTCCCATTTCCCAGTCTCTGGCTCCCTGTAGTTGTCTGAGCTCAGGAGGGCAAGAGTTTGGTGTCTGTTTCTCTCGCTCCTGTACAAACAATATGGTCTGCTTGCACTGGTCCTGGGGGTGGAGAGGCATGGTGTTGAAAGCTACTGTCTTGGCCTCTAGCTCCACTGCTAAGCACCTCAAAACTTGGTTATGCTACCTAACCTGCCCTGAGTCAGACTGGTCGTGCACCCTACCAAGATGTGCTTGAGTGAAGCTGGTACTGAGCACAGAGGACAGGGTGGATCTAGCCCCCTCTACTTTGTTGGATGTGGCCCACAGTGTCGAGATGCTGGAGGGCGGATTTTGCATCACCCACTGCAGCAGCTGGAGTCCATTTTCTCCCTGTTGCCAGAGTTAGTGCAACTGCCCTTACCACAAGGTCCCGAGATTCTGTGAGTGTCATCTCCAGTCTTGTTTTAGCACTCATATATTCTTGGACCAGACTGGAAATGGGCAATGCTAGGGCTCCCCTCCCATACAGCCCAATGCTACTCAGGCACCTCGGCAGCCCGAGCCACTTCCTCACCTGAGTGTTCACCAGTCTTTCAAGCCGTTTGGCCTGTGAAAGACTCACCTCATACATGGGAATTGGCCACACGAGCGGGGCAGTAAGCCGAATTGGAAGCACCAGAGCTTCAGCTTTCCAGGAAAGGCAGTGCTGTCAATCTGCTTGAGGCCCTTGATTGTGTTTTTCCTGCGCTCCTGCACTCGTTGAGTGTCTGAGTTAAACTCTCATCAGAGCCGACCTTTCGTGATGGAAATGCTGTGGGATTTGCTGGGTTTGATTTCCATCCTGGCCCAGGTGATGTTTTCTTGGAGCTTGTTCAAGAGTCGTTTGGTGCATGCTTTCGTAGCTGTTAATGTAGTCATGTCATCCATAAACACTCCTATTGGAGGTAGTCTGAGCCCACTGTCCAATTGCTGACCTCCAACCAACCACTTTGATGCTCAAATGATGAGTTCCATCGCCACGGTGAAGGCCAGTGGTGAGATGGTACACCCCGCCATGATGCCTTTCTCCAACAGCTGCCATCCAGTGCAGCCAATCTGCATCATCACACAGAACTGGAGGTCTTGAAAGTATGCCTTGACCAGCATTGTGATACTCTCTGGGACATGGAAAAGCTTGAATGCCTCCCAGATCATCTCATGGTAGACCGAGCCAAAAGCATTTGTAAGGTCAAGGAACACAACAAGACCTTGTAAATGTCGTAATTGTTGGGATCATCAAATCACAAAACCCCAAAACTGAAAACTTTTCATTTATTTTCCCTTCACTGCACACAGTCTGAAAATATTTATTATGTGAATATTGTTTGCCTGCAGCTATGAAGAGCAAAAAACTGTCTCAAAAATCTTGGAATATTCCATAACATCAGATATTTTCATGTATTTTTTTGTATTGGCAAGTCTGTGACAACAGAATTTCACATATTTGATATTTTTTTTCTTGCTTAATTTGCATCATTTATTTGATTAAAAAAAACATCATTTTTTTCATTTGTTGGCATCATTTTTTGTCTACAATTTCGGAATATTAAATGATAAAAGCTGGTTGTTTCAAACTCTTTAAAAGAAATTTAGCTTAAACAAATACGAAATACTATGGTCACGGGCAAGAGTGCCCACTCAGTCCCTGGACAAAAACAGAGAGACACAGTCAAACCTTTTTTTTCTTTAAATTGTATTTTAATTTCTGGAGGAAGCTGGGCCACCTGGGGGAAAACTCATGCACCCACAGGTAGAACGTGTGCACGCCACAGTGCAGAGAAACATGGTTGAAGCATTGATTTTTATAACACAAGTGACAGGAATTCTAACTTAGTTCAAGCGTTACGTGTCAAAGTTTGTGGTATCGATACTTGATAGATGCTTGCATGTCAGTGTGGCAGCAGATGTAAACAGTAAACAATGATAACAAACAGCTTCATGAATCAAATGGAGCCAAAGTGAAAACGAAAACAGCACTGTCAGCCACATAAGAGCTCATTTACATGATAATGTAACCCTCCCTTCGCATCTGCACCATTTTTAGGTGTGCTTTCGGGTTCGGGCGGGAGATTGTTAAGAATGTTCCGATAGATCTATTTAGGTGGACCTTCTGTCCTTCACTCAAAACACGAAATGACAACAAATGGCAGTTCGAAAATATATTGAAGAAACAACACAAGCATCAACTATTTACAACAATCAATTCACCCACATCTTTTCGTTTTTTTTTCCCAAGAAATGTCCTGTTCACACTGGCCAGCCAGGCAATCAAAACCACGGAAACATTAAGGAAAGAAAGGAAAACAAAAACCAAAAAACTACAGAGTGCACTCAGGAAAGTCCTACCGCCCCTTTAAAATGAGTTTCTACAAGATGGCCCAAGATGGTGGAGATGGGGATGGAGATGAAGATGAAGAGTGAGACTGGGATGGACATTACCCAGAGTGGCACGCTCTCGAAGAATGGAGTTCACTGAACGGGATCCAATAAAAAGACCAGCCTACACAGATGTAGAGGGCTAATACTAACACAAATCCATCACTATTCTCATCAATAAAGTCCCAATTATATCAGTCTCTCTTTTTTTAAATTTATAACAGGCAATACATGAACAATATAACTTTCAATATAATGCAAACATAGACAAACTAGCATTTTCCAATTATAGTTCAACAATATACAAGGACTCTGGTCACATAAGATGTCTTCTGCAATGTGCACATGTGCAACAGTGATTAGCACAGCAGAGCAGCAGTCATAAAACAGAGCAACACAGAAAATACTGATCATCAACAACATAAAGCTACTTCATCACCCTCAAATATATCCCGACTGTTTTTTTTTTTTTTTAGAAGACTTCATGCTTTAATCTCATCACTTTGCAGGAGTCAGCATGCTAAGGCAACACTCTGAAAAGTGGGCGTGACTCACTGGAATTTCAATTTCCTAAGGGATTCAATGGGGGTCTGGTGCATCTGGTCAACTTCTGTACACTGTAAAAAAAAAAATCCGCAGAATTTACGGTAAAATACTGGCAGCTGTGGTTGCCAGAAATTCCCTGTAAAAATTACGGTAACAATGTAGATGACTTTACGGTATAGTGACTGTAAAATTTGCAGTATAAAACTGTTATTTGTTTACAATAATCTCCTCCGGTGGCGCTCCTGGCCCTGTCCATCAGGGGGCTCCTGGGTGACGGGGGTGCTGCGGCATCCCCGGACCCCCCTCTCCCCCCCCGCTCTCATGCACACACACGTAGGGCTTTGAGAGGCGGGCTTATCAAGTTGGGTGTGGTGGAGGGGGCCATCTAAGTGGCCCCAATCACTGCACGCTTCGGTGGCTCGCCTCTCAGTCTTAATTGCACTTAGTCATCTAACACAACCAAATACATACAAACACACACGTCGGGGGTCTTGGCGCGCTGTGTCGGGGGTGCGGCTGTTCAGGTGGATGAGACTGTTCGTTTGGCCTCACTCGCGGCACGATGTGGTTACTGACCCTCAAATTTTAATCGCAAACAACATATACTCCATCAACACTCACGAGACGGAGAGGGGGGGGGGGGAGGGCAATGGGGTCTTCTGCGCCCCTGTTTCTGGATTCCTTCTGGTGGGGGGTGGGGCGGGGGGGCTGTTTTCCCCACAGGCCGGGGGTTTGGAGCGGCTGTGGTTTGGGGGGCTGCTGGCTCTGGGGGGTGCATACCTGTCTGCGGCGGTGGGGTGGGGGGGTGGGGGCGGCAGTTGTGGGTGGCGGGGGGTCCTGGATGTGGGGTTCGGTGTTCCCTTGCCTTCCGGGGGGGTCTCCCACAGGATGTGACAGTTGGATGACGCGAGAATGTGAGTGTGTTTGGGGTAGGATGGACTGTGTGTGTGTGTGTGTGTGTGGTGTGTGTGTGCGTGCTTGTTAGCGTGTGCGTGAGAGTGTGTGAGTGTGTTGGAATGTGAGTGTGTGTGTGTGTGCGTTTGGTTTAGGGATGAGTGGTTGTGTGTGTGCGTGTGTGCATGTGTGTGTGTCAGTATGAGTGAGTGGGTATGAGTGTTGGGTTGGGGCGGGGGGGAGTGAGGCGGGAGAGGACAGGGGGTGGGGGTCGTGCGGTGGGGGGGGGGGGGGGGGGGGGGGGGGTGGGGGGGGGTTTGATGCCCTGGATCTC
The DNA here is from genome assembly GCF_902148845.1 of Salarias fasciatus. NCBI lineage: Eukaryota > Metazoa > Chordata > Actinopteri > Blenniiformes > Blenniidae > Salarias > Salarias fasciatus. The sequence continues at coordinate 4,702,386 of NC_043754.1, forward strand.
GGGGTGCGTGGCCGGAGCGCTGGGGGGTGTACTGGCCTGGGGTGGGTAGCCGCCCGTGTGGGCTGGTTCTCCCGGGTGGGTCATGGCCCTCCTCCTGGGTGGGGGGTTGGCTCCTGGGCTCTTGGGCCTTGGGCTCTCGGCCCTGCCCGCCCCGGGCGTCCGGCGCCCGGGGTGGACCGGCTCCTGCCGGTTGTGGCTCCGCGGGGCCCGGGCCCGCCGGGGTCCCCGGCCGGGGCTTTCCTCTGCCCCGTTTCTGGACTGGAGCGTGGGCGTCTGTCTGGGGGGGCGGCTTGGATCCGGGCTCTGTGATGTCCGCCGGCTGTCTGGGCTCTGAGGGCCTCTCTGGCCTGCTTCTCAGAGGTCAGAGGTCATATATGCATGATCACTATCACCATCACTGTTACCATCATATTCGCATGATCTCGTTGATCTTTAATCACTCTTCACATACTGGGTTACCTTGTTTTCTTGTGGTGGTTAGAATAATGGTGATCTGTAGCAGACCTCTCTTGATGCACGCCCCAAGTTTACTACTAGTTACGACTAGCTATATTCAAAAAAAAAAAAAAGGGTTTGTGGTGTCCTTGCATTTCCTTCCTCCCCTACACCTCCTTTTATTTTTGTGGCCTGGTCTGTTCACTAATATGGTTCGGAAAAAAAAATTTATGTATGGTTCTGTAATTTTCTGTGTTGGTTGTCGGCTCTGTTTTGGTGTTGTCTAGATTGGGGGTTTGGGATTGTTCTAGGTTGCGTGTGGTGCGTCGACAACACTGTTTTGTATTGTGACTTTGTACATAGGTTGGAGGAGACTCAGTCTCGTCCTGCTGCTAACATTAAAATCTGTTCGGATAGTAAAAGGCTACAATCATACAATATTGCACGCCCCAGCTGCCGAACAGGACAAGGGAAAAAATAAAAAATAAAAAAAAATAAAATAACTTTAATACTAAATGATAATGTACTGAGAATGTATGTGCTTAATTTCTCTAAATAATCTGTAATAAAGGAGCAGATAAACAGTCTGTAGTGCCGGAAAAGCTTCTGGAGGATGTGTGGAACACTGCGCCTGCGGAACGCGCACAGAAAGAGCGTGCGCATCGGTGGAGGGCCGAGGCTCCAAAGCGACTCGAAGCACGGACGACTTTTAAATTCCCTGTTGAGTGGTTCCATGCTGCCACTCCGACATTCCGACGCACCACCATTTAGACATAACACCATTCCGAAATACCGCTATTCTGACACGCAGACGTCCCTCCATTCCGACCAGGAAATGTGCGCTCAGCTGAGTGGCTGACTCGGCGCTGTCTGGTGCTTAACTGCAGATTTACAATGAAAGCAAATTCTCACCGAAAATGTAAAAAAAAAGCTACAAGATTTAGATAGAATTAACGGTACTGTAGGCTTCAATCGTCTCCTATTGTTTTTTAAATTATGTGGAGAGTGAGCGCGCCGGTGACTTCTTTGAGTGTTCTGATTAATTTCCTAAATAAAGTTTTAGCTTCTGAAATCCGATTTTTAAACAGTTCTGATGGAGCTTAAAGGGGCTGTATCATGCTTTTTTAGCTAGTCCAAACCCTAGAAATGGCATTAACATGGCAATAATTTATTTTTGGCGCTAAGGAAAAGTAATTTTGTGTGAAATAAAAGATTTTCTGGGGCTAATTCTGAAACCCGGAAGAGAAAACGCTCTGTTTCACTGAAAATCCCGCCTCTCCCCCTGTGGACTTTGACTGACAGCTACTTCAACCAATCAGGGCTTCAAAACAAATACGCTGGCTAGCTTTAGCTCTTTAGCTCTAGCTTCTCCACATGCAAAAACGTCTTTTCCTGTGAGAAACTCACCAAGCGCAGACCCTTCAGACTCTTGCTCTTGCTTGACTGTTGCTTTCAGACGATGGTCAAAGTTTATCCTCGAAATCGGAGTTACAAAAAGCAGCAACGCTGACTGCCGAAGGCCTGCGGGAGGGGGGCTCAGGGGAGCATCTTCACAGTGTGACGTGAACGTGGGAAAACAGAGCGTTTTCACGGGTGCGGGAGGGGCTGCCTCTCTGAGCAGCACAAACGCCAGGAAAGCTTAAACACGCAAGCACAAAGGAAAAAAAACGCTTTGAGGGTGTTTTAGGTGAGTACATAACTATATAACAAGGTTAAAACATACAAAAAGTGAATTTTGCATGATGCAGCCCCTTTAATGTTTATCTGGATGAAGCGGCTTCATACCAAAACACTTCACTGTAAATCTGGACGACCCGCGGCGTCTGGTGATAAAAAATAATATTCAATGTAAAGCCGGTTTTGTGCCACATGCATAAATGCACACAAAGATACACACACCCTCCCCTACTGCACAACATGAAGGCACCTGGAATTAATCAGTGACTTAAGGTGTCATTGATATCTGCAATATAATGCTAGCGTGCATGAAGACGCACAGCTCTGTGGAGAGCTCCACTCTAGCTGCAGCTTAAAGGTGCATTAAGGAGTTTTACAACCTTAAAAATGCTTATTTTCCACCATAAATATGTTACACATTTTTAACGACATGTACAATGTGCCCTGACATATTCATTACAAGTACCTCTAACAGCGCTAAATTGTCACTTAAAAGTCACAGTGCCAGTCCGGCACCAGCATGTTTTTTGGGGAGAATTTGAAAGGAATGACGTAATGCGCGTTCCGGCTTGTTTACTTTCGCTTTGTCCGCCATTACTCCGCCAGATGCTTAGTGAGCAACAACTGAGCAGGAGCTTCCAGAAAGTAAGAAAAGACTGGCTTCTAGCACTGCTGCAACTCCAGCACAGACTCCACCAGGTAAAAGAAACTTAAATCTTACTTGAGCGCTTCTAAGCGAGCGAAGACGGAGTTCCCCTCTTCCGTGCACGTGAGCCACAGGGACGAGTTTTTCACTAAGCTGCATTACGCCCAAGGCCTGCAGGGGCCGCTGTTTCACATAAAACGTGCAAACTCCTTAAGGCACCTTTAAAAAAAAAAAAAAGACCGATAGTATTAACCGGTCAAAGTTCCTGTTATCGGTTAACGGTTAAACGGTTATCCATGTGCATCCCTAATATGTGGTATGAAACCAATAAAAGACAGGCCAAAAGGTGTGTTTGATTGACAAACGTAATTTGCGCACACACAACAATTCGTTGAATATCTTTTGTGATACCTCATTAAAAATATTGATCGAGTTCATTGTGTTTCTGGATTCTCGTTTGGATCTCTGCTCGTGTTTCAAAGTACTCATTTGGATTATCCCTCCAGATCCCATCCCCTTGTTAAATTTAACTTTGAACTCCACATGACTATTCACATGCAGATTTTAAAAGCAAATATTGAAACTGTGCAAATGATTTTTTTAATTAATTGATTCACATTCAGGAATAAATAATTCAAATTCACTTTGAACTGGAACAGGATTTTCCCCATACAATAAACTTTTTATCACTGTATCACTTTTGTCAGCTGTTGGGTTTGCCACTGATTAATGACAACAGCACTAGAATTCTTTTAGGCACACACCCAAGTGTCACGTTCAAACTCACAGACTCAAGCGCGGACAGAGACTCAGCAGATCAATAGTTCTTCGAACAATTACCGTATTGGCCCGAATATGAGACGATATTTTTTTCCAGGAATGGTATTCTCAAAAATGGGGTCGTGTTATAATCGAGGACTTGATGGAGCCAAAGTCCCGGTGACCTGCACTGCCTCTGATTGCATGCAGTGACTCAGCCGCCCCGTCAGGGGGAGCTACTGAGCTGGACAGAGTGTCAGCCTACAGCAGTGTGAGAAGAAGACTGAGCAGTGTGGCTGCTGTGTGTTTTTCTAAGGTTCATTTCAAACAGCGCATCGAAAATATCTACCTGTAAGTACTCGAGTATACTTAGTTGATGTTCAGGATAGAGGTGAAACTTGTGAGTTTGTCAGTTTGTTTTGAAGTTTCATCGGAGGTGCTAATTCCGTTAGCATGTTAATGGGGTTTCCATTATTAGTTAGCATTGAGCTAGCGGCTTTGATTTTAAATACTGACTTGTTCTGTCTTTAGACAGTGATGTATGTTGTGATACATCTTGTGTATTTCTTCACTTCTGTGTATATCTGGTGTGTTTCAGTTTTACAGTGTCTTCAGGAGAAAGTAATAAAAGCTCAGACCAGCTGAAATCTCCTGCTTTCTTTCTGAAGAACTGTTCTCTACAGGCCAAACTGAACCCAACATTCACGGAGGCTGAATTGTTAATGTTCATGAAGTTGAACAGAACTTGAATTTGATGGTTATACAGTTATTTACATCATTATCTTTGAGGTTCTTAATTGTAGCTTATTGTTGCTTTTTTTGAGAAAGAGAATATATTTTTATTTAATACTGCAGTAATATTTCTTTTAATCTTAAATCACGTGAAATATTATCTCTGTTGTGAGTTTTTGAGTTTAAATAATTGTACAATAATAAGTTCTGTCATGAGTAACCTTATTGTCTTCAACATATTTTTATTTTCACAAAATGATATTTGAAAAATAGGGGTCGTGTTATATTCAGAGTCGTCTTATATTTGGGCCAATACGGTATTTTATTTACAGAGGAATCAATACCAAACCCAAACTAATTCCGCTACTCCTGAAAATCACGGCGGCGCATCACAAGAACAGAACAGGACTCCAAGCCTTCTGACAAGCCGTGAACAAAACAAGGACTGAGCCGTAACCTAATCAGTCATAACCAAACCGGGACTAAGGAACCAAGGAGCTAACAACTAAATCTAAAGACCCACCCCGGCAATCCAGCGAGGGAAAGAGCCACTGTGGATGAAGCGTAAGGGAAGAGGGTTTGTGGATGCTCAGCCAGAGGGGAGATTGTGTGGAAGTCCTGGCGCAGCAGCCCAGAGGGGTGAGGTCCGGGGAACCTTTCCAGCGGAGTCGGAGCGAAACCGAGGAGGCTCAGAGACGTCATCCAAGGCGGGGCAGCGAGTGGTTCTGTGGTGGTATTACGGTCCAACGCTGCACTGTGGTCTGAGGGAGCTTTATAGGGTGATGAATTGTTTGGTGAAGACCAGGCCCAATTGCAGGTGGAAGCACTCAAGTAATCAGCAGCTTCCCTGCACCAGTCCACACCCCACTCACCAGAAGCATACGCCCACCTACAGAAAAGGAAAGGAGGGAGGGGAGAAACAAAAGCAAGGCCTGCCACTAGCTGGATCCCGAGGTAGGGGGTGTGACACAAGTGAAACAGGTTTCACCGGAGAATAATTGAATTCTTCACTACTCTGAAACCAAATTGCTTGACGTGAGGTTGTGAGAGAACCAACATTAAAGACTGGAGCTTGCTTGGTACCGGCTGGCTGCTCTGTAATCGCAGGCGACAGGGCAAACATGCATTCAGATTTGTCCCTCATCAAGAACTCTGCTTTAAAAGGGATTTTTTCTCTGGTTGGATTGGCAGCAGTGAATTTTCTGTTGCTTCCAGGAATCTGCCTCCTCAACCTGTCGGATGCGTCTAATGCTGAACCATCTGTCCCTGTTTCAAAGGACAACAACCCAAAAACACTACTCCTGGTCTGGGCTTTGAAGGGAAGAGAACCTCCTGGTTGCTGGGAATACTTTCGAATCAGTGGGTGTACAATCACTGGAGACAGGAGAAGGTACAACGAGGCTGATGGTGTGCTCATGCGGCACTGGGATGTAGTCCGTGATAAAGAAGCTCCGCTCCCTCTGGAGCCATGACTACCTGCGCAAAAGTGGATATGGCTCAACTTTGAGTCTCCCACAATTTCTCGGCGACTGTGGGAATATGAAGGTATTTACAACCTCACACTGACCTTCCGAGAAGACTCTGATATCCTTGCGCCTTATGGGTCTTTAATCCCAAATGTGTTATTAGATAAATTTCCTCAAGCTCGTTTTGCACATCGACTCAAATCCTCCTCGGATCCTCGTCCTGGCTTTGTGGCCTGGGTGGTCAGCCACTGGACAGATGATTTGGAGCGTGTGCACTTCTACAACCATCTTAAAGAGTACATAAAAATTGACATTTTTGGAAGTGCAGGGACCATCTTACCAGAAGGCAAAGGCAGTGTGGTTAAAATGATCAGACGGTACCGCTTTTACCTGGCCTTCGAGAACTCTCAGCACACCGACTACATCACAGAGAAGCTGTGGAACGCAGTGCGCGGCGGCGCCATCCCGGTGGTCCTGGGTCCGTCCAGGAAGAACTACGAGCGCTTCCTGCCCCCCGAGGCCTTCATCCACGTTGATGACTTCAACACAGTGCAGGAGCTGGCCCAATACCTGCTGAAAGTGAAGGACAGTCCATCTCTGATCACCATGCACCTCAGCTGGAGGAAAGACTACAGTCTGTACTTTGCCACGTGGGATGAATACTATTGCACAGTCTGCAAGGTGGTGCGGATGAGGAAAGGCAAGATTGATGTGGTCAAAAATCTTACAGCATGGTTTTATTCATGATATGATATATTCTTCTATCTTATTACAGTTATTAAGAAATATATTGTTGAACCTGGATTTTCTAACAGTTCATTTTTAGAACATTATTTAATATTTGTAAAGAGTCTAAGAGAGCTATTATTTTGTTACAAGTTTTTACATTTCATTTTATTTTGTTAAAGAAGTTAGTTTCGCATCATTGAAGCGTAATAAACCCCCCCTCCTCTTTTTTGAAATTCAAAATATGGTCACCCTACTCAAAACTCATGTCCCTCAGATATACAAGACAGGATAAATTCAGTCATGCCGAATTGTGCCTCATTAAGCCAGACTGTGTGTTGAAGGGAAATTTACTTTATTTTGCGTGTTTTCAGTGCCTGAAGAATGCCGAGCGGGCCGAAACGTGCCGGCAAAAGACGCGATTTAAGTTTCACTTTCGTTTTTGTCATATTTGCGCTCCTCATTTTAGTTTGTGCCTTATACCATCTTTTTCCGCGTGATTTTTCTGATAATTCGGCCGAGTTCATTAATAATGAGGAATGGACCGTGTTTCGCCGCAGAAAGCGCTGCAGCTGTGTGTGCTTTGTTGATGCTCAGCTGGAGCACAATGTGTGTGTGTGGGGAGATGGGCGGGGGGGGGGGGGGCGGTTAACGCCTGATGAAAATATTTGTCGGTGTTAAGGAAGCAGTGCGTTAACGCGTTAACGTTTTCACTAACCCGACTGTAAAAAGTCGTAGAAGTAGAGAAATTACTGTGTTTTAGGTTCACCCTGGAGCACAGTGAAGAGGCTTTGACCAGCCTGATGGAGTACATAGATCGTTGCTTCAACCAGATCGTCATGGGGAAGCCGAATCAAACATCCACCCCCTCTACTTCCTCATCTAAAGCCAAGAGACAGCGGGAGGAATCGTCTGGAGCTATTTCTCCACCTGCGAACGACTCAACGGACGTTCTTATCTCCATAGATAAGACAGGATCCACCGCCTGGGCGGGAGAAGACCCGGCGAGTCCAGACACAGACCCATCGTGGCCGTTCGTCAACTTCAAACAGAAGGAGCAGGTGAAGAGCCAGGGCCGGCAGCTGAAGGGAACCCACTACGGCAGGGGTCGGCAATTAGCGGCCCGCGGGCCAAATGTGGCCCGCCGAACCGTCCAATCCGGCCCGCGAGAGGATTCCAACAGGCGCGCGCACAAACGCATTAACGCACGCATTACCCCGGGCCCTCGAGCAGACGCACGCACTCCTGTTAGAGTGCGATATCTGTCATTGTGTTGCAATAGACAATCTTCGAGGGATATCTGTTGCCGGTTTGTCACTGAAAAATAAAGAGGAGTAGCACCTCATCTGGTGAACAATGAGCGCAAGTGAGTGCGCTGCACCGAGCTCACCGTGTGTTTTTATTCTCCAGTAAGTTTGAGTGTGTGTTTCACAGAGTCAATGTAATGACGCGATTGTCGCTCAAGCTTGAGCGGCGGACGGCGAGCGATGACGCGGCGAGCGGCCGGCGGTGAACGTTTCCAGGGAAAAATCCGCGCGCCCGTCGACTTGCACTGCCACTCGCTGCCGCCCGCCACCCGCCGCTTCATCACTCGTCGCTCCAGTTGAAATAATTGAACCTTTCAAGCGAATTTGCGCCAGGACAGCCTGTCAGCGTGGAGGTCTTCACAGACGTGCTGACGTAGGGCAGCAGGGCTCCGACCAGGCAGAACAGTTGGCATGATGCCAAGGCGAGCGGTGAGTGGCTTGCAGCGAGCGGCGTGCGTGATCTCACTTGTTCACCGCTTCTGGTGGAAACACAGCGTCAGCCTGAAGCAGCGCTGGAACCGGCTGTCCGGGCGCAGCTCCTGCAGAAGACGGTGGAACTCAGCGAGTTCAGACCGCCTCCGGAGGGCAGCATGCAGCCAGAAGCGATGCCGGCGCCTCGCTGCAGCCGGAGCCGCGATGGTGGCAGGCGGAGCATCTCAATCTCAATCTTTATTTGTAAAAGCACTTCTCATATTCATAAAAGTGCTGAACAGTAAAAACAGTCATAAAAACAAAAGGACAAAACCCGCACCATCGATCAGTATGCGCGCGTGCACGCGCACACACATACACACAGACAGCCGGGTGCACAGTACACAGGACAAACATCAGAAGAATCCTGCCCACCGCTGTGGCAGGGTGTGACGCTGTGATGTTTCTGCAGGATGTTTTGTGTTTCATATTTGTACCAGCGTGACGCGTCCCGCGAATGAATTCACACAGCAGCGATAAAAGTCGTGCATCTAGCGTCGCGCGGTGTCATTTGTTGCGCAAATGCAGTCGCGTTAAATGCGTTCGGTGGACCGCCCCCCCCCACCCCCCCCAGTCCGCAGTTGGGCGCGTGCGCGAGCCGGAGACCCCTTGGCCCGCGATTGAAGTGCCCACAAAAAAAGTGGCCCGCCGCCAAACCTAATTGCTGACCCCTGACCTAAGGTTTTACAGGACTGATCCAACTTACCAAAACTTACCAGACAGCCATATAGCCTGACGTTTAAATCCACAGTTTTAATTCTTTATATTCACAATAAATTAACATCTCTCACATTACACCTGCCATTAGAAATCCCACTTCAGTTGTAAATGGAATTACTGTACTTTTATTGAGAGTATTTTGTTGCACATGCACATCTACCATCATTAACTAAAATCCTTTAATGCATTGTGACTAAAACCACATGAGAATATTAAAATGAAGTACGACTCAATACTTTGCACATCAGAGTCACGTTGCCACGTCAAGCCTTCAGGCAAATGACTCTCATCAGACACCAGATCATCTCCAAATATTTAAGCTCACATGTTGAAGTTATTCATTCTCATCATCATTCCTGGGCTGTTCTTGATACGAGTGTTGTTGTTGTTGTTGCTGTTGTTGTTGTTTTTTAAACTAAAGTGGCGAAACCGTTGAACACTTTAGATTTTTGGAGCGTTGCTTCTTGCTGAGGACTCGGCAAACGGAGGAAGGAGGATTAAAACCTGCTGAATACCAGCACCACCCACCTGTGTTCTGACATGCAAAGTACAGGATGAACCTGATTATTTCCAAAATGCAAAAACAATGCAGTTCCCAGTCCATTGTCGTTGCGTGAACAGAGCCAGTGGAAGGAAAGCAGCTGGTATTTGTTTCAAAAGATGTGTGGGTGTGGAGAGGTATCGAGACAGGTGACAAGAGTCAATCCATCAAGAAGGGAAGAGGACATGAAGGTGATGACAGTACAGGCTCGTCAAGGTGGGTGATGACTACAGCAAACGTAATGAACAATAGGCTTGATGATATCCGATGCGTTTGCATTTTTTGGCTTCTTAAACTTAACCGGTACCTGAATTGGCAGGTGTTCAAGGACATGCCATCATTTACAATCATTCCAAAAAGCACGTCAGAAACTTGAGCAATGGCAGCCGTCACTGTCAGTCTTAAATCTTGTTCTAAATGTAAAAGTATGTGGAAGAGAATTACAGTTGTGGCTGCTTTCTGAGCCTTGTGTTTATGGAGGCTTGTATCCAGTTGCATACAGTCTGTATTCAGACAATATCCGAAAGATGTGAAAAACTGACTAACAATCAATCAATTAATGAGGCTTTACAAAGTATTTGAAGGTTTGGTCCAAAAGACGAACATCTTCAGAAAACTACAAAACCTTCACAAGAAATTATTCAGAATCTTCTGAATCTTCATAAGTGTCTCTCTGTGAGACGGAGATAGTTTTATTTTAGATAAAACTTGTGGAAACCAGAAGAACTGAGACACCAGGATGTTCATAAATCAAACTAATTTGATGCCCTGAGAGTCAATAGTTTCCAGGAAAACACTTTCATCTGCATCACAGTTCTCTGTAGTTTAGTCACACAGACCAATCTAACTCAAACCCTCTTCATAGACACCCAGCATGAAAAACCCTCTGCATGATCAATAAGTCAGTTCTGTTTGTCAATGCTTCAACGACAAAGCAAATAAAAAAGAATTCTGACCTCAACTGTAAAAACCGAAGCTCCTCAGCATCCACCTGTAAACAAGCCGTCCTCTGCCTGGGTTTCCCCTCAGATCACACTGAGAATCAGTGAATAATGGCAACTGTTCTATTCTGTGTTGGGTGTGGTGTGAATCGAACAATATGACAGTGCTTTTGATTATGTTACCAAACCTGATTCATCACCTCACTAAGTATCAAGTAGATGGCTTCTTCAGACCCTTGATGGATGAAAAACAACAAAAAACTAACCTGAAGTGTTTGAGGAGCAGGGGCTGATTAAAGGAAGCAAAGTCAAAAGTTTATTTTTCAATGTCTAATCAACTATGTAACAGCTGACATGTTTTTATTGGAGCAAAATGAATCAACACAGTGGCAAGTCGTTTTTATCATAATTATAGTTATAGTCATCACATGCATGCAAAAGAAACACAGTTCAAAGCATTTGCATCAGACCAACTGGAGTTGATCATGTGTCTTATATAATGATTTGGCCCTGATCCAACTGGCTTCATCAATTTGTGCTGTTCATCTGACAAGCTGACTCATCTCATTTAACTCTGGGTAGCTCAGGGATTAAAAATATTTGGATGTTTTAGTCACTGTCATCTAATTTGGCCCTGGGGGCCATAGGTGTGAACACTAACTGGGTTTTTCCAAATTCTTGTGTTGGTACTGAAAGTTTTGGGCACGTCACTCAAGGCTGTTATTTTCCAAGGGCATTTTACTGCCGATCACCACAAATCACAGAAATGGCAGAAACACAGAAAATGATGAATTTGTCAAGCCAGGACATGAGTGAATGCTGTGTGTTCTTGTCATGAAGCAACACACACACACACATGCGTGCACAGAACACTATGCAAGACGATGTTAGTGATCTTGTCTGGGTCATGGCTGATGCTTCCTTCTCGGTCTTTAACAGCCGACATTGTATTTTTGTCTTTATTTGTTTATCTCCACTTTTTATTTATTTACTTATTTTATTTTTTTCAATCATTTTTTGGTAACACTTTACTTGAATCACCCCTGTATAACACATTATAAGTACATTTATAAAGCATTATAATGCCATTACAGCACGTGCAACTATATTTATAAACACTCAAAAATGATCACAATGCCAGGACCTAACCTTAACCCTAACCCTATGCTGTATAGTGGGTTATAAAGCATTGTGATCATTTATGAGTGTTTATAACTACTTATAATGTGTTATACCGGGTGCTTCAAGTAAAGTGTTACAAAATTTTGTTTTTATTAAATGTTTTCTTCTTCCCTTTATGTGTGTTGTGTGTATGTTTGTCGGTTTTGGCCTTATGGTTAGGGTGGGATGGTTAGTGACATGCAACGCAGTTTTTCCAAATTGCACCACTGTGTATATCTTATTTTGTAAGTCAGGTTTTTGTTGCAAAAGTTCAATAAATAAAGTTGAAAAAAAAAAAGAGATTACTTTGCTAGTTTCTGCACTTAAAAAGTAACTTCACTACTTATTACTTCACAATTCCTTAATTCACGTGTAGATTCTTGGACAAACATCATGGTCACTTATTGTGTCGACATAGTGTTTATTGAAAATGTAAAACTATTGGAAAATAGTCTCTTAACAGGTTCTTGGAAACATGAGGAAAAAAAACTCCCCAAAAAAAGATATGTCATGATATTCATGTAAAAAAAAAAAAAAAAAAAAAGGAAATGAAATGCTTGATGCCCGGAGGTGTTCTGGGCATGTTCCATTGAGAGGAGACCCCGGGGAGAACCCAGGACACGCTGGAGAGACTATGTCTCTCGGTTGGCCTGGGAACACCTTGACATCCTCCAGTAAGAGCTGGAGGAAGTGTCTGGGGACAGGGAAGTCTGGGCATCCCCACTGCCCGAGCGACCCGGTCCTGGATAACTGGTAGAAAATGGACGGATGAATGGATAAGTGGTCGATAAAAAATACAAAAATAAAGATCTGATGATTTTATCCTATGAAATTAAAACACAAATGCACTTAAACTAGTAGAGGGAAACAAATGCAACTAATTTAAAAGGCAGAAAATTCTCTCCACCTGTTAATGAATTTTTAAACTATGAAGATGATCGATGGATGGTATTACAGAAGAAAAGGACTCTCAGCAGTATCTGATTGATGAGTGGGTGCAGGTGATCAATGGGGAGCAATGGGAACCTCATTGTTCTTTGTAGAAGCTGCAAAGTTTCAGCTCATTTCTACTCAGTCTTGAACATTTTCCTCCTCTGTACTCCAGCTGTCACAGCAAAGGGGTGGAGCAGCAACAAAGGGGCGGGGCATCAAGTTGGTGCTCGGAAAAGTGGGAACCGTCACATGACGACCTTATCATGACTTTTGAACCAAATGTGACTCTGCTCAGAATGTAATAGTGCAGATTTACAGACGCGATCACAGGTGTTGATTAGGATTTCACTTGAAGAACTCAGAACATGTTTAGGTGAGTGAAGAGAGATCTTTTTGATGAGCGAAAGGTTGTGTGGTAAACAAAGGTCTGAGTGAGGTGAAAGGACAATCATTATCTTCCTGCCATGCCATAAAATTTGATGCAAATTGAATGCAGTCTTTTGTGTAAGGACACTTTGATATATGGACAGATGAGGGGATTGAACTAGTAACCTTAAAATTGAAAGTTGACTATCTGTACCAACTGAGCCACAATTGATCGAGCCCACAATGTCGCCAGTGACACTGTGCTGGTGATTTGGACATCAAACAGAGTGACGGAGCAGCCAGTCCAGCTTGTATTGGCTCAACTTTTGGGAAGTTTATGCTGATGCACCAGGAGCAGGCAGAGGGACACATCACAAATTCAAGTCCTTGATGGTGCAGACTGAACAATGGTCTGTCTCTTTCATCCTGTAGACTGACGGATCAAACAGTGCTGAGGGCTTACGCTTACATAATGTTTATTGCACTATGTGTTGTGTTCTCCTATTAATGCCCTGTTGAGCAACAAAAGATAAAAAAAATCCTTGTGTCATTTGTTTCATTGCAACAATTTCAGAATATTGTGGCAAAAAACTTAGTTGTTTTGCAGCTTTTAAAAGAAATATTGCCAATTAAAGACAACACACCATGTCGTGGGGGATGGAACGTCCACTCAGTCTGTCACTGCACAAACACAGAGAGACACAAATTCAATCAAACGAAAACGTTACACAGTGTTTGGATTGAATAAGATGGATCACTTAAGGCAAAAGCTATGCAGCCACAGGTACATGCAGACGCCGCAAAGAAACATAACTGAAGCATTGATTTTTTTATTATGCAAGTGACATGAATTGCAACCTAGTTTAAGTTTAAATTACAGGTTTGTAACACTGATACCCACCAAAACCATCCCCAACAAAAATAATATCTTCATGACAGTTAAAATCTTTAAAGAACAGACAACAACAACAACAACTACAATAATAATAATAATAATAATAATGTATTTTATTTGTAATGCACATTACATTTGTAGGCAAATCTCAACATGCACAACCAGGAAGACAATAAAAACAATAATAAAGACAACAAAAGCAGGAGGACAGTATAAACAGTAAATACAGTAAAAGCAAACAGCAGTGAAATCAATCAGGGAAGGCGATACGAAATAAAAAAGTTTTCAGCCCTGTTTTGAAAGAATCCACCGTCTGTGGAGACCTGAGGTGGTCGGGGGGGGGGGGGGGGGGGGGGGGGCATTCCACAGACGGGGAGCAGCAGTCTCAAAGACTCTGTCGCCCATGGTCCTAAGCCGAGTCCTGGGCGGTGCAGCTGGCCTGACCGGGTTCTGGCTGAAGTGTGTGGGTGGAGGAGTTCAGTGACATAGGTGGGGGCTGCACAGTGCAGACAGTGGTGGGTGTGAAGAAGGATTTTGAATTGAATGCGGAGATGAACAGGAAGCCAGTGCAGAGTGCGAAGGATGGGAGTGATGTGGTCATATTCACGCACCCTCATCAGGACCCTGGCAGCGCTGTTCTGAACATACTCTTGCCCGATGAGGCGTGCGTTACAGTAGTCCAGCCTGGAGGAGACAAAGGCATGGATGAGCTTCTCTGCAGCGGGGCGGGAGAGAGATAACCGGAGTTTGGCAATGTTACGGAGGTGAAAGAAGGAGATTTTGCAGACGTGAGATATATGATGATCGAAGCTGAGATGGGCGTTAAACCTGACACCCAAATTATTAATGGAGGTAGAAAGGGGAAAGTTGTGGCTGAGAAAGGAGACAGAGGAAATTACAGAGGAAAGGAGCTCGTGAGGAGTTCCAGTATGAATGGCCTCTGTTTTGGAGCTGTTCAGCTGTAAGAAGTTTTCACTAATCCAAGCCTTTATCTCCTGCAGGCAGAAGTCCAACTGAGTGACAGAGGATGGGGGAGGGGGGGGGGGGGGGGGGTGACCTTGAGATAGAGTTGAGTGTCATCAGCATAGCAGTGGAACTGCATTACAATCCTGCTAATGTCACGACCGAGGGGGAGCATGTAGATGGTGAAGAGGGTTGGCCCGAGGACAGAGCCCTGGGGGACCCCACAGGTGAGAGTGTGGGGGTGGGATTTAGCATCCCCCAGGGCTACGAACTCAGTCCTTCTTGTGAGGTATGAGTGAAACCATTAGAGGGCGGTGCCAGTGATACCAGTGTCATGTTGGACGTGGTGAAGAAGGAGGTGGTGATCAACAGTATCAAACGCAGCAGAGAGGTTGAGAAGGATGAGAAGGGAGGTGGAGCCGTAATCAGAGGTCAGATAAGCTCAGGAATTTTCTAATTGCACCGCAGATGAAAGAAATCAACGTGTCCAAATGCTCCAAAGATGTTTGTAAATCTGCAGTTACCTGAGTCAGGTAATGTGTGTCATGTCTCAATGTTGGGGTCTCCGAAAGATCGAAATTGAGGTGGCGCTGAAGTGCGAGTGTGCCAGACTAAAACCTATGGGTAAAGAGAGAAGCATACAAATGTAGAAAAATGGTTGATGCAAGTTTAGTATAAGACACCAATTCTGTTTGAAAATACCTCACTGTGCATATATTAGAGCATTTAAAATAATTTAAAATGGATCTTAAGAGGCACTTTCAAGGTTCAGTGTGGAGTATTGGTTTCGTGAAAACTAGTCTAAAATGATCCAAACCGTCGAATAGAGAATGAAAAAAAGCATCAGTGACAGTATCTCAAAAGCTGCTATTAACACGAATTTACTTTAATGGGCTTTCTAATCTATCAACTGTAACTGGATTGATTGACTCTCGGGTAATTTTCCACCTCACCAGAGTGGGGTGTCAGTAACCACTTCTACACACTGCACCTTGAATGACGCCAAGAACTAATATTGTCATTTATGAGACGTAAATCAGGCTGAAACCGTCTTTTTCTTACCTTGGTGCAGTTCGCGGCTTTCGGCTCCAGGTCGCTGAGAGTGACCAGATCCTTTAAAAACCTGGTCTCCTGTTTTCCATGTGATATATTAAACAGTCTGAAGTTAACGTCGGACTTGGACAGAATCAGCTGCAGGTTTACTGCAAATCCTGCCATGTCGATGGCAAAGGTTCGATTTGGGGAAGCCTTAACCTCCCAGCCGTACACTTTGCCCAATTCATTGACTTTGCAGGACTCATAGCGCACAGAACCGGCAAAGCCCACCGGCCACACGGAGACTTTTTTAGTGTAGCGCATCTGAAAGATAAAACAGAGATAGAAATACAAGTCAATCATCTAATATGTGTTACATTCCATAAACCATGGCAAAAGAGAGAGGAAGGGATGAGGAGGCAGGAAATGATGCACTGAATCCAATGAAGAAAAGGATTTAAGCAGATCAACTCAGTTTCCTGAGTCAGTACAGCTGAAAAGCTGGACACAGTAGAAAAATCAAGTTTGATCACAATGTCAAGATGAGCTGTCTACTCAGCAACATATTTAGTTTGGACAGCTTTCATTGTCATGTGTGGAGGTGGGGCGTGGTCAGGCTCAGCTGTGGGGGAGAGTTAGTAAAGGTGGCTCAGGGAAAGTGCTGGAGAACACCACTGACTAACCACTATTGATCATCTCTCTTCTTTTCACTCACAGTAGCGTCTCGGACTCAAAAGGAGCGGCGACAGTGAAGTACGGGGGTTGTTTGTGCTGTTTGGAGAGAGGCCTGGAAAGGCACTTCAGTGCCGCTTGTGACCAGGAAACCAATAAAAACATCTGAACTCTGATGATCTTCTTCCAACCTGTTCCTGGAGAACTCCCAATCTGAGACAACCTGAGACAACCTGACATCATGTTCATACTGTTGCGGCGGCCTGGAGTGATTGGCCGAAAGGCATTGTGAGAGATGTTCTAGGGTTGGGTTGTTTCCTTGGTTCAAAAGCGATTGCGTTATTGTTCTTGAGTTGTTGCTTTGTTCCATAAGCAGTTATATTATTCAGGGTTTATTGTGTTGCTTTGGCCGGGCTCTGTGATTTGAGCGATGGCACTGCGGCTGCATAAAATGCTGCTTTTGTGATGTGTTTGTGTTCCTGGAATAAAGTTGGACTTGTGAAATTCCAAACCGCTCATTTATGTCACCTGCACTGCTGCTACAATGCATATGAAGCCAATGCATGACTTCAACGAGAAAGCCTTGTTTATTTGTGTAGCCTCTATAGTCCACCACAGAATCGCATACACTCTGCTGCTCATCGATCTCATCGTTCGGCCTAATGAGAACCTCGATAACTTTTCCATCAGCCATCCACCTTATCGCTCGAGCAACACCAACATCTCCGTCAACTCTGTGGTAGTCCTATCTATTCCCACTTCTCTGTCAAATTGCTGAAACTTTATCTTTGATCCATGGATATCACAAGCATGTAAGCTTCACAAAAATGTTATCACGTCCCTACTACAAATTAAGCGTCACTTTAGAAACATGGCATGGCTTATGTCCTTGTGCTAGCTTAACTTGTAACAGAGCTTGAACATCCTTCAGTTGATCATTCATTTTCACATTATGAATGACACTGGCTGACAGAGTCAATGCTGGGGCTGCACATTTGACAGCACACACTGGCCTGACTAAGAGTGCTTCAAAATGGTAAATGTGTCAAACAATGTTGGGGTAGTTACTCAAAAAAGTAATTTGTTTCTAGTTACTCATTACTTCTGTAAATAGTCATGAGATGACTTTGCTCGTTGCTCCACTTGAAAAGTAACTTCACGACTTATTATTTCACAATTTCTTAATTCACCGTGTAGATTCTTGGACAAACATCATGGTCACTTATCCTGTCTACACAGTGTTTATTGTATAATATAAAACTATTGGAAGATAGTCTCATAACACAGCTTGTATAGGCCCAACTTTTGGGAAGTTCATGCTGATGCACCAGGAGCAGGCAGAAGAAAACATGATAAATTCAAGTCCTTGATGGTGCAGACTGTACAGTAGTCTCTCTCTTTCACCCTGCAGACTGACGGATCAAACTGTGCTGAGGGCTGTTTTATCTCAGCAGATGTAGGGTGTTCATCATCTAGTGTTGCAGATGCACTACAAGCTGTTGGAAATAGAGACGAGGTATAGCATGGGGGTAGGACGGCTCTGAACACTGATTGTAAACTCTTGCTATGAAGTAACTGATTTCTTCTTCCTGCATATAAGCAGCAGCTGGCTGAGACAGACAGGGGAAATTCACGAGACAAAGTCAGAGCAGTAACTGTTTGAGTCTGACCCTTGAAACAGAGAGCTGGCCTCAAACAAAGCACCCAACAACAGGCTGTAATCAGTTTGGGAAGATCAGCTGAAGTGACAGAAAAGATCATGAAAGTGCTGTGGTTGTGAGATGTTGTGCTGAGAACCCACAGATTGTTCTGCTCCCTCTTAAAGTCACCTCACCTCGTCGAACAGCTCCAGGCTGTATGTGTTGTCATCGTCTGCAAAGTAAACCACGCCAGCATTGCTGTCATTTACGCTGATATTGTCCCGTAGCCACTTCAAAGCCAGGTTTCTCTGCCCGCTGCCTTTTGAAGTAAGCTTCTGCAGTATATGGACGTTGAGGTGGGTGTAGTTCAGCCCTGTTTTTTTGAGGAGATCTTGAACCAAAGTGGTCTTTTTTTTAGAGTCTTCGACCACGATCCAGTGCAGGTTGGCCACATGGAGCAGAGTATTGGACATGCGTGTCAGGTCCGCTTTCTGCACATATCTTTTGTAAGTAGGAGTGATGGTGTAGATGGTGGGCAGGCTGTCGGACCAGGGCGGAGGCCGAACGTAGACATGTTTAGTGCAGTCCTTGTTCCAGCTCGGGAGGATATTCCTGAAAGTCGACATCCCTCTGCTACAATCTGCTCAAGACGCAAAATAAAGATGATGAGCTCATGCATGATGGCAGACATAGATTTACCATTGTGCCTCTTTCAGCTCCTGTACACTGATCTAACTTAGTTGTCGTTAGATCAACGCATTGCCCAGAGAGAATTTTCTGACAGACGCAGTCAAGGCTGAAGTAATATGTATCCCCCCCCCCCATGATCTTCAGCTGATGTACTATCATTGAGTGTTTTATTCTGTCGATATTTATGATCATGTGTCATAAAACTTGTTAAGTACAACTACCTTCATCAGTCACAGCGAACATTATCCCTGCTGCAGCACGGCTGCAGGATTGCCTGCCCTCAGCACCGGTGTACTCAGCATGAGTGCATCCTGAATGAAGTGCACATCTTTAAGACCCTGCTTTGTGCTTTAGCAAAGTTTATAAATGAGGCCTCTGCTGGTCTGGACTGTCTAACACTGGGATGTCAGACCATACTGTCAGTTGCTTCTCTGTCCAGTCATAAGCAGTGTGTTCTGTCAAATGGTCTTTATTCTGCTTTCCTAAACATCTTAATTGTTGTATCAGAGGTTCTGTTTTAGGGCCCACCCTTTTTACTATTTATATGAATGACGTGGGCCATAATGTTAATTCTTCCATTCATCCTTATGCTGATGATGCAGTCATCTATTGTCATGCAACATCAGTTGTTCGTGTGTTTGCAGACCTGCAGTCTGCTTTTAACACTATTCAGGTGCAAGTCTTGGACCTAAGGCTACTTTTAAATGCAGGAAAAACTAAATGTCTGCTGTTTTCTAACAAAATGAAAGCGCCTGTCTCTCTGCCCTGTAGTTTTTCTGCTTAGGACACCCTGACTGAGTTTGTGATCACCTGTAAACACTTAGGCATTGCAGTCGATGACGGTCTCTCTTTTAAAAGTGACATTGACCTGTTACTGAGGAAGCAAAAACTGAAGCTCAGAGTCTTCTTTAGAAATCGAGCCTGTATTTCTTTTAGTGCCAGGAAACGCACTGTCGCGGCCATGTTCTTGCCACTCCTGGACAACGGTGATGTTGTTTATATGAATGCCTCTGCTCATTCCCTATATCGCTCGGATGCTGTGTATCAAGGTGCCACGAGATTCATAACTGGTTGTAAACCTCTCACACATCACTGCACTCTGTACGTATGGTGAACTGGGCTTCTCTGTCTGCACAGAGAACCATGCACGGATACGTTTTTATCTAGAAATCCATTATTAGTATCAGTACTCCTCTCCCCCATCTGTCCACATACATGGCACAGAAACAGTCCCATCATGGCCTCTGCTCCTTGGACTACATCACACTCACCATCCCCTCAGTCTGTACTGAACTGGGCAAAAAGGCTTTTTCGTACTCTGCCCCTTCTACCTGGAATACACTTCAGCAGGAACTGACGTTGTCCACCTTGTCTCCGCTTGGATACTAAGTTGGTGATGCAATGAATAGTGAGACAATCTATAGCCGTTTGCACATGTTCTTAATTACCTATCTGCTCTTAATACCTGCACCATTTTAATGTTTTATGTCAATTGTTTGATGTTCTCCATTTTCAGGTATTCTTCGCATTGTTTGGTTGTTACTTTGTGTTGCTGCTACCAACAGGTTCCCCTAGAAAATGAGAGCCTGGGTCTCAATAAACCTGTCTAAATCAAGGTTAAATAAAATAAGAACTGTGACGAAGCTTACCTTTTGCTGCAGCAAGAAGAGCTGCGATGGTGATGGGGTAAAATATTTGAAGGAAGAGTGTTAAAAGCACCACGATCAACAAACTTGTAAAGATGCCTTTTAGGTTCACCCCCTTCGGCATCCTATCTGAGTTGTGCTGGGTTCTGTAAGACAGATAAGTGATACAGCATAGTCAGAAAAATCAGCCTGATCCTTCCAGTCACAAAGCATAGACCTCTCTCAACAAATAAGAAACCCTTGGAAATCTTCTTTGACTGTGCCCGGAGTTATTTTTCTGTGCATCCATGAAGTTGTTGTTTTCACAACCAGTGTTTTTGACTATGGATATGCTGTCAGTAGAGGGTCTGCCTCCGCTGTTGTTAAATGTAAATAGATACATTTATCCAATGTTTGAATTATAAATGATTTTCTATTTAATGTAAGAATATTCAATAATTTTTGGATTCAAACTTTGTTGAAGGAAGCAAATCTGAACGACACTGTCCTACCCTGTCCTTCTCTGGTTTGTGACGTCAATAACCCAAATCGCGCCTCCTCCAGGTTGGTGACACCGCCACAGACAAGTGACACAGCCCCTGGACAATTCCATTTATGCCGTGTGTGTTTCTGCTTGCAAACGCTGCTCTGATTAAGGGACATATGATGCTTGTTTTCACTTTGCGAAGAGTTTTGTATGTGTTGCCGTAGCCTCATTAAGACGTTTAAATTTCAAAATTGTCTTTTTCCTCCTTGTCTCACTACACCACATTTTTGAAAATGAAACTGAAACTTAAGCTGAACCAGTCCCCCCACCCTGTGTGAGAGAGTGGTAGTGGTCAGATGCGTTCAAGTGCATCCCGGAAAGTAGGCTGTGAAAAACAGGCTGTTCCAATCAGGGCTCCTCAGAGCCATTTTTTAGACCGCTCAAACTCCGAACATAGGATGAATTTGGGGCAAACAAACTTATATACTATGTTTTTGGGCTTCTGTGACGTATATGGCGTGACTGAAAAATAGCATAATATGGGAGCTTTAAAGATTTTGCCTAAATTGCTAAACCCCTGAATGGACTTTTAATAGGCATCAGTCGTCACCGAGGGAGGCTCCCTCCACCTGTTGAGTGGAACGACCAGTGTGAGACAGCCTTTCAGCAGCTAAAGACAAAATTGTGGCCCCCATTTTAGCTTGTGCTGATTACACCCTGCCCTTCACTCTTTACACCGATGCTAGTAACACAGGACTGGGGGCTGTGCTAGCACAAGAACAGGGTGGGGTCAAACGTATCATTGCGTACACTAGGAGAAGTTTACATCTGGCTGAATGCAATGATTCAAATTATAGCTCGCGTAAACTCGAGCTTCTGACCATGAAATGGGCATTGGTAGAGAAATTTAAGGACTACCTTTGGGGCGCTATATTCACTGTTGTAATGGATGACAACCCACTCGTACATTTGCAAACTGCTAAGCTAGGGGCTGTGGAACAAAGGTGGGCCGCACAGCTGGCAAACTTTAGGTACACGATCAAATACCGGCCCGGGAAAGATAACACTAATGCCGACCGTCCTCTCGTTACCTGAGAATGTTACTTGATAAACTGAATAACTCATTGTTGTATTTTATTATGTGACTTATTTAATTGAATTCTTCATGATTTTGTTATTCCATCCTGGGAAATTTCATGGATTGTGCTTTATTTTGATAGTGGCTACAAACTACATCACTCAAAAAAATAGACTGTATTAAGTTTTATGTCCATATATTCTCTAATTTTTGCAATTTTGTGACTTCCAACGAAAAGATAATTTTACTCCTGAGCATCATTAGACCTCATCTGTCTTCTTAATCTGTCTAATAAATTGTTCATAAATGTTATATCATGAGCCCATTTATGAGCAACAGCCCATGATTTATAATAGTTATTTAATTTACATTCATAAGAGAAAAAGTGGCATGATTTGAATGCGTTAAATCTCCCCTGCATTTTTCCAGTCATTTGAACAGGGGAATCAAGGAGGAACTACAGGTTCTGGGAAATCCTTGACAGTAAGCATGAGAACCGGTATTACTAGTTGTCATTGGTTTCTTCATGTGTTTAACGAGGTTCATATTCAGTTGCATCCAATCAAATGCCACCTTCCTATGAAAACAAAAAGGAAGGCAGCCATTGATGTTTGGGCAGCCCTGTCTCTTTAGAGTTATGCAAATAAAATATCTTTCAGAAGAATACACATGATAACCTTGCTGGCAAGCTGAATTCTCGCGGTATTTGTTCTCACACACCACGAGAATCCATCTTGTACCGCTCCAGTCTTATGTGCTTGGGATGAGACTTTTTTCGGCCGGACCAATCACGCTCAAATTTTTTTCGGTCGGACCAATCGCGCGTCATTTAGGGCAGGACATGAAGCTTTGACGGAAGCAGGAAGTGACGGACATATAAGCATGGCTAACGAAAACAATGGATATCCCAATAGTGATTAAATCTGTTTTGGATGAATTCTCTATTGCATGTTTGAAAAACGATCAGCAAGAGGTTTTTTTCTTTGCAGTGATTGGCTGAAACTAAACATGGTTAGGCGGGCGCACTGTGTCCTTCCATCCAATGAACGCGAATAGTTCTACAGCAAGTCCCTCCTTCCCCGAACGGATTTGCAGAGTGAAATCTCCGATTGACATGTGAAGCAATTTGTTGCTGCACATGTGAATATGGCTTTTGCCAGGTTATACACAGGGTAATTCTTAGATATTAACATGGTCAAGCAAAAGCTAAATCTGTGCTAACCAATGTGATGATGGATGGAAAAAAATCTTTCACAGATGAACGTATTAAGGGACTAAATTCCATCTCCTGAGCAACACATTTGAGAATGCAGTTTCGTCATCTCTGAACATACTTTTGAGGAGACAGGGCTGCTTTGGGATGCTTATCAGTGGAACTTTGATGTAACTGATCAAATTCAGGGTCACATTAACTCTGAGGGTCCTTGATTTAAAATCCAGACAATGTCCAGAATATATGGATAGCAACAAATATTTCTTTTTTTCATGATATCGTAATGCTTGGACCGAGCATTATTATGCTTTCAGGAGGTGAATGCTTCTGGTACAATCATGCCCAGACAGAAAGGAATGGAGATAAGAGCCAGAATAACATCATCCTGAACCCTTCATGGAAGAATCACGGGCTCTGTAGAAGTGGTGAACTACTGGCACACCTCAATGAGGCTTTACAATGTAGCTGAAGGTTTGGTCCAAAACACATCTTGTCTTCTTCAGACAACTGGTAACAAGAAGTTAATCTGAATCTTCATAAGTGTCTCTCTGTGAGACAGAGACCGTTCTTTATTTTCGATAAAGCTTGTGGAAACCAGAAGAACTGAGACACCAAGATGTTTTATGAATCAAACTACTCTGATGCCCTGAGAGTCAATAGCTTTCCGAAATATACTTTTATCTGCATCACAGTTCTCTGTAGTTTAACCACACAAACCAGTCTAACTCAAACCCTCTTCATAGACACCCAGCATGAAATACCCTGTGCATGATCAATAAAGTCAGTTCTGTTTGTCAATGAGCATAGACAAAGAAAATAAGAAAGAATTCAGACCTTAGCCGTAAAAACCGAAGCTCCTCAGCATCCACCTGTCTCCAAGTCGTCCTCTGCCTCGGTTTCCCCTCAGGTCACACTGAGAAACAATGAATGATGGCAGCTGTGATAATCTGAGTCAGGGTGTGGTGTGATTTTTATATGTTGCCAAACCTGATTCACGGCCTCATTAAAAACCATAAATGTCAATAGATTCTTCAAACCTGTGATGGCTGAAAAACAAGAAAAAACAAACAAACTGAACTGTTTGATTACCAGGTGACAGGAGTTACTTTTAAAAATTAAATGGTATGGTAAATTAATTCCACTGCAAGGCACTCAATCCATCCACTGTTGCAGTTGGGGGTTATCGTTTGTCTTAAGCACACCACACTAATTCCGAGGCAAAGACCTCGAGACCACATGTATGCAAATTCTTTCAACGCAAGGCTTTTTTTCCCATTAAACTGGAGGATTATAGACTTCAGGCTAACACCATGTGACTTATTAAAAAATTACACAGAGTATTTGTTGAGCCACTTCTCCTCTGTCATGAAATGGTATTTTGAAGGCTCTGCAACATGTGCCCTTGGAGAAGATATTTATTTTTTCCCGAAGGACTGAATTTGGGGAATTTTTTTTTCTTTTTAAAAATTAAGTCAGGAATATTAGCGCATGACTTTTAGGTCTTGACAAGACGAACGAGTGAGTGTTGAGTTGACCTCTCTGCGACATTGCTACATTCATACCACTTTAGTGTATGTAGGTGGCACGAGAGATCACATTTTGGCAGTTCAGGTGTAAATTTTTCAATTTTCTGAATTTTTTTTGCCAGTCATGATGTACTTGTCAAATTTGGTGAGTTTTGAAGCATGTTTAGGAGTCAAATTTTGTTTTATTTCTGTGTTGGAATAATAATAATAATAACCAGAACTGCCAGCAGTGCTGATAGGGGGCCAAGCCTCCCGCGCAACTCGGACCCCAGACTCAGCCGAGCACGCAGAAGCTTTCCACAAGGGACTCCAGGCTCAGGGCGGGCGTCAGGACACAAGCCGACGTCTAACCCTCACCAACAAGGCCCCCGTCACGCTCACCAAACGTACTGCAGATCTGATCAACTTTCATGTCACTTGATGTCTCTGTTTACTGCGCCCCCTCTGGCCAATTTTGACCAAAGTTAACACAGCCTCTGGCTGACTTCAGACAGAAGTGAAATAAGTTCTATGGTGATAACCCTGACGTTTTAACCATACATAAACTACTATGAAAAGAGTAAATTACTTAGAGTTCATGTTATTTGATCAGTGATGCTGCCGTGACACCTCAGTTTCCCAGTTTGAGATTAAGAAAATGACTAACTAACTGTAACTCTGTTAAGAGACTGATACTATATGATGTACTCGATTTGTATGTACAGTATTCCTGCTATGTTTTATGTGCAGTGCTATGTTTTCACCACCATGGGGCGCGTGTGAGTTGTGCTGTGGTTGCAAGCAGTCCTGTTCCAGAAGAAGAAGAAGAATGTACTAAATGAGGGAAAAAAGCTTTTCTGGAATAAATACGCTGTTCAGGCTGAAAGTTCATTCCACTGCCTCCATCAAGTCTTCTTTTCCCTGTGTTCAACGCAGAAGATGCTGCGAACCTCAACAAACTCTTGTTTTCCATACCTCTTTCAGACACCAGGTTCCTACCATGACTTGCTCCTTGGTTTTAATCATGTCAGGTCACTGAACAGACATACAGATTGTTTTTGATATTTTCAGTGAAAAAGACAGTATGACATTATAAACACAATACAGTGGTGGTCAAAGGTTTACATACACTTGTAAAGAATATAATGTCATGGCTCTCTTGAGTTTCCAGTCATTTCTATGACTCTGATTTTTCTCTGATAGAGTGATTGGAACATATACTTCTTTGTCACAAAAAGATTCATGAAGTTTGGTTCTTTAATGACTTTATTATGGGTTAACAGAAAAAGTTTCCAAATCTTGCTGGATCAAAAAAATCAAAAAATACATTGGCGAAGTTTTATACAGTTAGTTCTTTAACTATAGGATTAGTAAGAAAGAAAAGCCTTCCAAAAGTTCAAAAGCATATGTAGCATACTTGAATCAGCCACTCATTCATGGGCTTTGCTAATCTGCAGTCTGTCAATTCACACAGACAAACCCAGCTTGCACCACAGATACTGCTCACAAACAGTCAATTCCACCGTGTGGCGACTTTTGGTTACTGTACCTTTATTGGTTACTACACCTAACATGAACTATGCCTGTTTATTCCCCTGTTTTGGAGTGATTTAGTAACAGAAGTGGGCGTGGCTGATGTCACTTGATGCCACTGTATGAAAGGAACACGTTGATATAAATTTTAAGAAGATGTGATATAAAAGGTGAAAGTTACAGGTCAAAATTAGCTTTTATGAGTTATAGTGCGACCGAGTGGCCAATTTTTGCCAAATTTGGCTCATACACCTAGAGTCACATAGGATCTCAAGTTTGGTGGCATTATTATTTACTATGCCCGATATATGCAAGGTTTGTCTTTAGCTAGCTAGCTAGCAAAGTTTAGTGAAGAACTGTTTGCGTATATTTTGAGAGAGAAAAATTCTTTTGATAATTTGATCAGACCCTACTAAAGACTGTATCTGCCAATTTTCATGTGGATTGGACAAAACCCCTAGGACAAGTTCGAAAAAGTATGTTTTTCAGTTTTTGCAATCTAACAAAGCGAAGCAAAAAATATATATTTAAAGGTGCATTAAGGAGTTTGCATGTTTCATTCGAAACAGCGGCCCCTGCAGGCCTTGGACGGAACTGCAGCTTAGTGAAACACTGTGCCTGTGGCTTGCGTCCATGTACGAGGGGGGACCCAAAAGTTACTGGACTGTTATAAAAAAAAAAAAAAAAAAACAAGAATGATTTCAGACTTTTGGCCATTATATGTCGCTGTAGCAAAGCCTTAAGCATAACTGTGAAAAATTTCACCTCCCAAAGACACACAGGCAGCTCACACGCAGTGTTTATGTTATTACAGTCCCGCCCCCTTCTTCGAAAAATCCCAAAATGGTCCCGTGCCTCTTAACCACGGAGCAGAAACAGGCTCGCGTGGACATGTGCCAGGAGCTGAAAAGGCAGCTGGAGGACGAAGGAGGGCTGTTTGGGAAGATCATTCCTGCTGCGGCGCTCCGGGAGGCGGTCAGGCTGAAGCGGCCGGCGCTGTGGGAGAGCGGGGACTGTTTTACGCACAGGGCTCTGCGCGTAAAACAGTTCCTGATGAAAAACGGCATGGCCCTGCTGCCCCATCCGCCGTATTCCCTCACTTTAGCCCCGTGTGACTTCTGTCTCTTCCCAAGAATGAACATGGAACTGAAGGGGCGGAGATTTGATGACGTGGAAGAGGTGTAAAAAAAATCGAAGAACACTCTTAAAGGGACCATTACGCAGGAGCATGGTGACTGTATTGAGCAATGGAAATCCCGGCTGCAGCGCTGTATTCAAGCCGAAGGAGAGTACTTTGAAGGTGACATTTTGATTAAATGTGAAAATAAAAAAATAAAAAGTTATAACCACAGTCCGGTTTCTTTTGGGTCCCCCCCGTACGTGCACGGAAGAGAGAAACACCTTCCTCGCTCTTTAAGTAGCGCTCGAGTAAGATTTAAGTTTCTTTTGCCTGCATGGGGTCTGTGCTGGAGTTGTGGCAGTGCTAGACGCCGGTCTTTTCTTACTTTCTGGAAGATCCATCCTCAACAGTGCTCAGTTGTTGCTGCTAAGTGTCTGGCGGAGTAATGGCGGACAAAACGAAACTTAAGGATATCAGGCCAGCGGGAGCGTGCATTACGTCACATCATCTCAAATTCTCCCCAAAAAAATTCTGGTGCCGGACCGGCACTGCAACTTTTAAGTGACAATTTAGTGCTGTTAGAGATACTTGCAATGAATATGTCAGGGCATATGGTACACATCATTGAATATTTGTGACACATTTATGGTGGAAAATAAGTATTTTTAAAGTTGAAAAACTCCTTAATGCACCTTTAACCACTTGAGCTCATAAATCTCAGTCTCTGGTACATTCCAGGTCCAACCACTTAAGGTTTTACAGGACTGATCCAGAACCATATAGGCTGACAATGTTTAAATCCACAGTTTTAATTCTGTATATTCTCTACAAATTAACCCCTCTCACAGTTGACATTATTGACATTATTTCTGTTACATAAGCATCTCTCACAGTACACCTGCAATTAGAATTCCCACTTCAGTTCTAAAAATAATTACTTTTATTGAGAGTGTTTTGCTCACAAATAATGCACATTTACCATCATTAACTAAAACCCTTCATTGTAATGCAACTAAAACCATATGAGAATATTAAAATGAACTATGACTCAACACTACACGTCAAGCCTTCAGTCAAATAACTTTCATAAGATATCAAACTCCAAATGTTTAAAGGAGTCATATAATGTCATAAAATTCACTTTAAAAAGGTGTCTTTACAGTCATATTACCTCCCAGAGCCTCTGTATGATCCCCCAGAAGTGAAAAATTCAGTCACCTCCCTCAATTGCGCAATCCACTTTTAAGGAAATATACACTCAAACACGCAATTCTGAAATCTTACTTTTGTCTACATCAACAAGAGGAACACCACTCTCCCCCCGGAAGAGGATCCAGCCTTTGGGGGGCCCTCGGATAGGTGGTTATAGTAGTATGTGTTGCCGTAGCCTCATTAAGACGTTCAAATTTGAAAATTATCTTTTTCCTCCTTGTCTTGCTACACCACATTTTTGAAAATGAAACTGAAACTTTAGCTGAAACGGTCAAGGGAATGTGCCTCTGACTGTGCCCCCATCCTGTGTGAGAGAGTGGTAGTGGCCAGATGCGTTCAAGTGCATCCCGGAAAGTAGGCTGTGAAAATCAGGCTGTTCGGAGGAGGGCTCCTCAGAGCCACTTTTTAGACTGTTCAAACTCCGAACATAGGATGAATTTGGGGTAAACAAACTTATATATTATGTTTTTGGGCTTCTGTGACCTATATGACGTGATTGAAAAATAGCGTAGGTACGCTTTAAGCTCACATGTTAACAGGGCCAATGGAAGGAAAGCAGCTGGTATTTGTCACAAAAGTCGAGTGAAACTGTCATTGAGACAGGTAGGAGGGTGTGGAGAGGTATCGAGACAGGTTATACAGTCATGCCATCAAGAAGGGAGGAGGACATGAAGGTTAATCAAGGTCGGTGAAGAATAAAACAAACATAATAAACTACTTGATGATATTAAATGCATTTTTTGGCTTCGTAAACTTAACAGGTACCTGAATTGGCAGGTGTTCAAGGACATGCCATCACTTACAATCGTTCCAAAAAACACATCAGAAGTTTGAGGAGTGGCAGCCGTCACTGTCAGTATTAGAATGTGTTTTTAATGTAAAAGTATGCGGAAGAGTATAAAAGTTGTGGCTGCTTTCTGAGCCTTGTGTTTATGGAGGCTGTATCCGGTTGCATACAGTCTGGATTCAGACAACATCCAACAGATATGAAAAACTGATGTTGGGGTTTTCCGCCATTAATGTTCTTTTGGCTCACAGGAACCGCACCATTAACATTAGAATTTCAACTTAATAAATTTGGCTATCAGTAATAATTAATGATTATCAAAGATAACTATTAATTAAAGAATTTGGGATCTGATTTTCAACAGGTAACCTCAGGGCACCACCTACAGTGTTAATTTTGTCAACGAAAACTTAAACGAAAACTATTCGTTGACGACCCTTTATTCCGTGACTAATTTGTGACGAGAACGTAAATTTAATAGGTACTGACAACAAAAACTAAAACAAAATCTTGAACATCATGAACTGACGAGTAAAAATGTGATGAAAAAGCTGCCGCTGGCCGCCGGACAAGCTGGGTTATTACAACCATCCTCACGCCGGGCTCACTGGCTCCGGTCCGGCTCCGTTCTGTCTCCAATACGGAGACGCAGCGGCACCGTTTTTTGTTATGCTTCTCTTCTTCTTCTTCTGTGACGTTTTATGGCAGCTTGCATCCCGTTGGTTGCATTACCGCCACCTGCTGGTCATTATGATTGGAACTTTTTTTCTTGCAGGCTGTCATTTGTTGTAAGAATTTACAGAAAGAATCTGAAGTTCATATATGTAATTTTTTTCCAACAAGCCATAGATATTCATATTTATGATACTGTGGAGGATGAAAGCCCAGAGGCCAGGATCGCTGGAGTCTCAGTGGCGTTTATTGAGCTCCAAATCAGCCAAACAGCCATGACATCACCCGGAACCAACACCTTATATCCCCACCAACGCCCGGAAAGACAACCCACATTTTCTGTCTTTTCAAAATAAATTCCTTTTTGTGTGACACTTAAAACATAATGTGCACCACACAGGCCCCACCAGAACACACAAAGGCAAACACAAAAACCAAAACATATTAAACACAAGCCATCAAACATATCTTGCCGGCACATGAACTGCTCTACCACCGCGAATGTGGGTCATGACACCGCTCCCCAAGCCAGCATCTAACAGAGGATCATTGTTCCGAGTGGAATTAGGTGGACGGCCATGGCGAGCAGGACGAGCCAGCTCCACGTCATCCCACGAAAGCACGTGAGAGGGCTTCAGACGATCCATGGAAACTCGGTCCCGACCCGTCCCCATCTCCACCAGAAAAGATTTGTGTCCCGCTTCGAGCACGCGAAAGGGACCGTCATAGGGGGCCTGCAGGGGAGAGCGGTGTGCATCATGCCGGATGAAAACATACTTGGCAGACATGAGGTCCTTCGGGACATAAGACCGAGGGAGGCAATGGTGCGCAGCCACAGGCAAAAAAACTCCAACCCCCGCTTTGTCCCCAAACCTCCTAACCACTTCAGGACCCAAACCTGGAACATCCGTGAGGAACTCTCCCGGGACTCTCAACGACTGACCAAGGACCAACTGCGCAGAAGAGGCCTGCAGGTCCTCCTTGGGGGCAGAACGCAGACCTAATAAAACCCAACGCAGCCTGTCCACCCAACCACTGTCCACCAGAGATGCGCGGAGAGCGGCCTTCAGTGAACGATGAAACCGTTCGCACAGTCCGTTGGCCTGCGGGTTGTAAGCAGTGGTCCAGTGCAGTTTCACCCCCAGACTCCCAGCCACAGCGTTCCAGAGCTCCGAGGTGAACTGAGGGCCCCTGTCAGAAGTCATGTCCAAGGGCACCCCAAAACGCGCCACCCAGGAATAAATGAATGCCCGGGCTACATCGGCTGTAGTAGTGGATGACAGGGGAACCGCCTCGGGCCACCGTGTGGTCCTGTCCACCATAGTCAGGAGGTGAGTAAACCCATGGGACGGGGGAAAAGGGCCGACCAGATCCACATGTACATGCTCAAACCGTCTCTCGGGGATAGTAAATAGTACCAAAGGTGCCTTAACATGACGCTGCACTTTAGCACGCTGACACGCCATGCACGTAGAAGTCCACACCTTGACGTCCTTCCTGAGACCGGGCCACACAAACCTGGCTCCCACCAGTTTGACCGATGCTTTAACCCCAGGGTGCGACAGCGAGTGGACAGCATCAAAGACCCGGCGACGCCAAACAGCGGGGACCAAAGGGCGGGGCTTACCCATGGAGACGTCACACAGGAGGGATGTCCCACTGTGATGAAATTTCACATCCTGCAACTCCAAACTATACTCGCCTGTGCACAATGCCTGCACCTCGGAGTCCCTCAGCTGGTCTGCAGCCATCTCAGTATAATCCAGACCGAGCTGTACAGTGGCGACACAGGCACGAGACAGGCAATCTGCCACCAGGTTGTTCTTCCCAGCCACATGTCGGACATCTGTTGTAAACTCTGAAACTGCAGAAAGATGCCGCTGCTGCCACGCCGACCAGGGTTCGGACGTCTTAGCCATAGCAAACGCGAGAGGCTTGTGATCCACAAAAGCCATGAAACTTCGGCCCTCCAACAGGAACCTGAAGTGGCATGTGGCGAGGAAAAGGGCTAAGAGTTCCCTGTCAAACGTGCTGTACTTCCTCTCAGACTCGCGCAACCTCCTGCTAAAAAAGGCCAGCGGCTGCCAGGCTCCCTTAGACCATTGCTCACAAACTGCACCAACGGCATAATCGGATGCATCAGAAGTCAAGGCAAGGGGTGCAGCTGGGTCGGGGTGAGCCAACAGAGTGGCACTGGCCAGTGCAGCCTTAGCTTCCTTGAAAGCGCGCAACCTCTGCAGCGTCCACTCGATGTCCCGGTTACCCTTTTTCCCTTTTAACGCATCGTACAAGGGGTACATAATATGAGCGGCCCGGGGAATGAAGCGATAGTAAAAATTGACCATTCCCAAAAACTCCTGAAGGGACTTCACTGAGTCAGGACGAGAAAAAACGGCGACTGCTTCAACTGTGGCCGGGAGCGGTACAGCGCCCTGTGGCGACACGTGGTGTCCCAGGAACTCGATCTCCGACCGACGAAACTGACATTTAGCAGGGTTCACAATCAATCCATGCTCGCTGAGACGCTCGAACAGCTGACGAAGGTGTAAGGTATGCTCCTCCTTGGAAGCACTCGCCACCAAAATGTCATCCAGATAGACAAACAGAAACGGCATCCCGCACAACATCGAGTCCATAAGCCACTGAAATGTCTGAGCCGCTCCCTTAAGGCCAAAAGGCATCCTCAAAAACTCAAACAGCCCGAAAGGCGTGATAACAGCAGTTTTGGGGATGTCCTCCGAGCGGACAGGTACCTGGTGATAACCTCTCACTAAATCGATCTTAGAGAAGATAACCGCCCCTGCTAAGTGCACAGAAAATTCCTGAATATGAGCGATCGGGTACCTGCCATCGGTAGTAGCATTGTTGAGGCGCCGGAAATCACCGCAAGGCTGCCAGCTGCCATCAGACTTTGGGACCATGTGCAGCGGCAAAGCCCACGGACTGTCCGATCTGCGCACAATGCCCAGCCGCTCCATGTTGGTGAACTCCTCCTTAGCTGTAGCCAACCTAGCTGCATCTAAACGGCGCGCGTGTGCAAAAACCGGCGGCCCGACTGTGGGGATATAATGCTCCACGCCATGTTTCGCCACCGTAGTAGAAAAAGCAGGAACCGTAAGGGCAGGAAATTCAGACAGCAGCCGCTGATAAGCATTCCCTGTAGCGAGCATGTTGGTAAGTACCGGCCCCACGACCCCCAGAGTGCATGGATAAGAGTCAAAAGACACAGCATCAATCAAACACCTGTTAGCTACATCCATCAACAGCCTGAACGCACACAGAAAATCCGCACCTATAATGGGGACTGCAACTGAAGCTATAACAAAGTCCCAGCCAAATTCATGTCCATTCAAAAAACAGAAACAAACCTGGTACCATAAGTGTGGATGGGTGTGCCATTTGCTGCGTCCAGCGAGGGTCCATGTCCGTGGACATGGTACCTCCTTCTCAGGCGAGGTTCAAGCATCAGGGTCACCAATGTGGAGGATGAAAGCCCAGGGGCCAGGATCGCTGGAGTCTCAGTGGCATTTATTGAACTCCAAATCATCCAAACAGCCATGACATCACCCGGAACCAACACCTTATATCCCCATCAACACCCGGAAGGACAACCCACATTTTCTGTCCTTACAAAATAAACTCCTTTGTATGTGACACTTAAAACATAATGTGCACCACAATACAAGAGTTATATGATACATTCTAAATTTAAATATCTAGACATAATTAAAGATATGCTTACAGTGGAGTTTTTACAACCGTGACACGTATCCTTTTTCACTTCTGCTGCTGTGGTTTTATGTTTTGTTGTTTTTATGTGTATATGTATGTTGATGTAGCACTTTGCACTTTGCCCAAGACAAATTTCCTACTGGGACAATAAAGTTATCTATCTATCTATCTATCTATCTATCTATCTATCTATCTATCTATCTATCTATCCATCTATCTATCTATCTATCTATCTATCTATCTATCTATCTATCTATCTAATTTACTGCAGTACAACAAAACTGTCAAATTTCATCAAGACTAAAATTAAGACTAAAACTAAAACTAATTTCCACAGACTAAATTTTAATTAAAACAAAACTAAACTAAAAAACTAAAATGTGACTTTAACTAAATCAAGTCTTTGGTGAGTGACTAAAAATAAAATGAAATGAAAAATTCATGTCAAAATTAACACCTACGTTTAGTAGGAAAAGAGAGCATTGTAATGAGTTTTATAAACTTGGTCAAACGATTACCGGTAATTGGTGATTTGGATTAATAATTAGATTATTAACAATTACCAAATTTTAACAGTGAAAGCTGAAGGATTCTGAAGTTCTTGGACAGAAGAGCTCAACATTCCATTCTTAATTGTGAAACATTAATGACACAAATGATTTCAAAAGCAATGTTTATTAACAATAAAGCAAAACCAAACACACAATTCTATCTAGATGTCTATACACGTCGCGTTTGTAAGAATGTGCATGTGTGTGGGGGAGAGAGATGGTTTGTGAGATGGGATGGAGACAGGGCCGTTTCTAGCTTCATGGGGGCCCTCGTCAAGATGTTGGTTGGGGCCCCCTATTTTGTCAGACTGTAATGAAGAAATTTCTAACCCTTTAGATGGTCTCCTAAGCCTAGGCTACAGTTAAAATCAAAAAATCTAATGTCTTAAGAGTTGAGCCACTCAGGCAAGTTAAACCAATAAAACTATAATACAAGGGAAACCATCCTCTATGTGTCAAATAAAACAGATTGAGAATTTAGTCCAAAAAGGTTCATTGGTCTTCCAAATTATAATCCAAAACAAAGGTTCTTTTCCAAAGACCAGGGAGGCATTTTGTTATTTACCTGACGGTTTCGGCAGCTGTCAGCTGTCTTCTTCAGAGTGTCACGCGATGTTGTTGTGACGTATCTTGTATTTTCACACACCTGGGATGCTATACTCAAGAAGTCGGACTGCAGATGGCGCTGTTCTCCCGCTTCCACTAGTGGGAGAATAGCGCCAAAACCTGTAGAAATCAGCTGACAAGATACGTCACAACAACATCACGTGACACTCTGAAGAAGACAGCTGACAGCTGCCGAAACCGTCAGGTAAATAACAAAATACCTCCCTGGTCTTTGGAAAAGAACCTTTGTTTTGGAGATTGAGAATTTATTTAAAAAAAAAGTTTACTTTAAATAAGAAAACATTACAAATCAACATGTATTTTAAAGTGCAACAATCAAAACAAACCACCGCTTAAAATAATACTTAACACTACAGTCTCACACTCAGCACAACAGCTAATAACACACTATTCACAGTAACAGTCACAGTGTATTGCGTTCAAAATGTCTGCTTCCTAGCTTTCTGCCATCTTCTTTTCTGGGGAACGTATAAACAAAACTGATCTGAAATAGCCCTCTGCCTACTATATCAGTTCTGAATGAATCAGAGAAAACTGACAGCCACTGGCCAGTGTTGAATAATTTTATAATATTCTTTACATCATGCTTATTATATTATGTTATTTACTATTGTTCATGTAATGCATGTCTCTGTTAGTTATAGTAGGCTAGTAGACACAGGCGTAGAAAAGACATGTATCCTTTTTCTGTTCGCCAGCCTGCCATTTTTCATTTTTACGGCAGCCTCTTGGCAGCTGGACAGTTTGTTTTTTCTAAAGTTAAGATTACAGGTCAATTCTCTCTCTGTCTCCCTCTGGTGTAAATGAGGCTCATTGGACAAGAAATGTAACACTATGATTTGTTGCACAACACCTGGCATTTGGAAAGACTTGATGGAGACTTGATGGAGGCTGAGAGGGCCTCCCAAGGGGTCACGAACATTGACCTTTGTGGGGAGGGGGGAAGAATCAATTGAGAAGCAACGAATGGTTTTGAGTGATTGTGTCTTGACGAAGACTCAACTAAGAAGCAACGAATGGTTTTGAGCAATTGTGTTTTGACGAAGAATCAATTGAGAAGCAACAAACTCTCAAGAAATAGTATAAATAGATGGAGCGGAGAGCGATCGACGCGTCAGTTCTTTGGTTGACTGCCAGGAGGTTTTTTGGGAATAAAGTCCTCCTTTTGCATTCTGACTCTGACTCTGCCTGATTTTTCTGAGGAGAACTACGATGGAAGACTTCAAGAACCAAGAATGGATATACTTGAGGATTTTACGTTTTTTCTGGAATATATGTTTGTGGGGTTTTTTGCACCGTGACTGGCCTAGGATACTTTTTAAATAAAATTCCACGACATATTATTGGCGAGCTCCAGCCAGGAGGAGTAACCGGAGATTGATTTTTATCTGTGGAGGAGGACTGATTCAGCACACTGTGGCCACAACAATTGGAGGTAAGCAGATTAATTTATTCTGCGTCTAAATTTTTTGTGTGCTTATGTCTGGTCTCTGCCCAGGTGAAATCTAAAACCGGATTAAATTAATCCAAAAGAACCTAGATAAAGTTAAAAAGTGATTTTTAAAGATAAAAAAGAAAATTTGATTTAAAAGAAATTCAGAGGGGGAGTTCGGAGTCAGAATGCAAAAAATGACCAAACCGCATAAGAGTAACGACCATGGTGCAGAAAGAGTCTGCTTGCTAAGGGTAAAAAGGGGCTGCCTGCATGCGCGGACTGTCTTCAGGCTGCTATGTGTCTTAACTTCTGAGGGGGAAGTGACACCGCGGCTAGAGAAGGGTCGGCTAAGTATAAGAGTGGGAGCCGCTTGAGGATAATTCTCCGAAGAGGGGAGTAGGCGCCAGTGTGGAGATGCGGATACCGCTAAGGGTTTATTAGACAGGAACAACTGTAAATCAATACTTTAGATAATGTTCTAAATTTTACATGGAGTAAAATGCATGCAAATTTGCTTGGTTGAAGAACACACATTATTTACTTAACTAAATTAAAGAAAAGTTTAGATAAGTCTGAAATTTAAGTAGTTTAAATTCCAAGTGATCTGTATTAAAAGAGAATTTTGCAGTTAAGTGATGTTTATTTGGAAATAATTAAGGTAACGATTACTCATAATTTTTATGTCTAAATGGTTGCCAAGGTTGTTCTAAGTAAATAGCACTCGTCACTTTCTGGATGTGAGTGTGTTGTTTCTGTGTAATTTAACCTTAGGGCTGAATGGGTAATCTCTGCCATAAATAACCTCCCAGGAGAGGAGAGAAAGTGTACATAAGAGACTTCAGGAGAGGGTCGAGCACGGACGGATCTGTCCCAACTGCGGTTACCGCCAAAGGTCAATTTGTCGGCTCAGCTGTGAGCTGGACCGCCAAAGCGAATTTTGGGGCTGAAAGGGTGGTTGTAAAACAAAAAACCTTCTGACGCGGAGGAGGTAATTGTGTCTATGTCTGAGAGTGTGTGTAAAAAGAGCAAGTGAGTGTTAGAAAGATGTGAGGAAAGGAGAAGGGGTGACTGTGCGTATGAGACTGTCTGTGAGAGTTTGAAGGAGAGCAGATTGTAAAATGAGCAGAAACTTTGGCCAAAAAAAGTACATATGTAAATAAAATGCGCATGTGATCATAGGGTATTTTAGTAAAATGATATAAATAGTGTAAATAGACAGAAAAGGAAGACTGACTAATTGCGAAGGTGGAAAATTTACAGTAGGTTTGCCTTCAAACGAAACGACTTAAGAGTATTTTAAATGCTGCAGCTTTTGTGACGTTAAAGTTTTTATTATGAGACAGGTATGGATAATTATAGATAGGAAATTGTATTTGGGATGATGGCAGAAACTAATGGACAAAATTTAGAACCCTATAGTACAGGGCTGCGTGAAAGAG
The DNA here is from genome assembly GCF_902148845.1 of Salarias fasciatus. Lineage (NCBI taxonomy): Eukaryota > Metazoa > Chordata > Actinopteri > Blenniiformes > Blenniidae > Salarias > Salarias fasciatus. The sequence continues at coordinate 4,740,178 of NC_043754.1, forward strand.
TACGCTGAGAATAGAGTCAACCTGGGGGAGTGACTGCTAGTGAGTAGAGGCAGCAGTGATAAGGAGTATTTATTACTCTCCTGAGAACATAGGAGAGATATTGAGATGCATGAAATAACTTATTGTTGGATAGAATGTAAATATAAAAAGGAAACCTGAAGTTGAATTGTGGCAAAATCGGCAGGAAATCATTCAGAAAACTGTGGCATTTGACCAGATGTGTTATTCTAACAAGTACAGGGGGAATTCCCCGACGTGCTCTGGACACGGGGATCAGGAGCTGCTGGAATGCAGTGGGGTTGGACGCGTTATCAGTGCAGCTGAAGTGAAGCACCATCAAGGGGGGCCACTTTGCTGCTAAGTAATCTATTACGGCACGGAATGGCAGTAAAATCCATGGTTGGATATCAGTCATTCCATGAAAGGGTAACAGGTTTCTCACGGATTGGTTCGTATCTCAGTTTAGGCTTACGGTTTTATTTCAGTATGTATTTTTGCATCCTGAAAAAAAAAAAAAAAAAAAAAAAGAGAGAGAAAAGACTTTAAACGAAAGATATTTTCTTTTTTCTTTTTTTTTTTGGAAGTTTTGAATGTAACTACATGAAGAAAAATACACAACTTTAAAATTAAAATTGCCTTGACAAACTTTTCCTTCTCGTTCTCCTCCACTCCTCCACTCGCCATGGCTTTCTGAAACGGGTGGTTTGCGATCTGTAGGTGAGAGCTCCTCTTGCTCCTCTGGCTCAGATTTCACACAAAGGCAGAAGGGGGGTGTGGAAGAGCCAGAGATTGGATAGCTACTCGCAGGGTGGGGATTTCCTTAGCAGAGTGCTTATTTATGCAGGTAGACAGACATAGAGATCTGTTCTGCAAGTAGGTGGCCAGTTGTAAGAAATTAATTAATTAAGCAACGACAGACCGTGGTTTATAGGCGAATTGATCTATGTATGTCGTACAGAAGGGTTTGGTACACAACCGAGAACCGCAGCATGCCTAATGATTATATTAGAGAACTAGTATTGAGAACAGCAGTTCTAAAAAAAAAAAAAAAATAAGTAAATAAATAATTTATTGTTCTAATATAAACTACCCCCACAGACACAGAAGGGGAGATGCAAAGAGAGCCAGCTGTGTGGAAAGAGTCAAGGGATTTAAAATGGATCAAGAGACAACGGGAGGCACAGGTACTAATATGACAGCACCCAAAATTTGAAAAAGAAATTCTAAAATGTATAAGAAAATAGAACAACAGAACTCCCAAAGGGGCAAAGTGGCCTCTAGGAGTCTTTGATGAGAAATGTTGTGATGGAATGGCATCAAAGATCAAGTATTATGAAGATGAAGATTTCAGCAACAGAAGAGAAGAGGATCTGAGTAAAGAACTGACAAACAAATGGACAGCACTGCAACTTGGAGAACAGAGCAAGCAAGTTGTGACAGTAAATCAAGAGCAAGGAATGCTGCAATGGATTTGGCTGGACGGGAGGCGGAGACAGCTGACACCCGCCAGGCCCACAGCTCCTAATAACTCCACCCACCTATCAAATTCCAAGAAGAGGGATGAGAAGGGGGGCTACACAGCCAACTGCCAGGCAGAGGAGAGACGCCTGCTAGGGAAGAAGAGACTCTGCAGACAGTGGAGACAGATGACATTCCAACCACACTGCAATGAGTTCATCTGCGGTGGCTGCGGTAGGATCTATGGATCTTGTGTAGGCCTCTACTATGCCTGATGCTGTAGACCTGACTGAAGACCCATGGCATAAAACCCCATGATCTTTCAAGATGGATGGAGCCAACAATTTTATGCCAACTACAAGCCAACATAATGTGCATACCAGACGGGGTATGTGGATTTCCCTGACAAGGAAATGGAAGAATCAAGCACTATGATGTGCCAACAACCAGATGATGGAAACAAACCAACAACCCTGATCTACTGGATCTGACAGATGGAGAACTTCAGTCAACTCTCGAAAAAGACGAAGAGCTAATTCTCCAACAAGTGTCACTGGAAATATGGTCAAGACATAAGACTGATGGGGACAGAGTCAAATCAGTAAAACCCATCCACTGCCAAACTGAAATTGGTACCCATTGAAGCAACATGCAATCAAAGGCATTGAACCAACCATAAATGGATTACTAGAAATGGGAGTGTTAGTTAAAACAAAAAGTTAATGTAACACACCAATCTTCCAATCAAAAATACAGTTCAACAGATGATAGGTTGGTTCATGATTTAAGAGCTGTCAATGCCATTGTCGATGCTGAGACTACTGTCGTCCCTGATCCACATATGTTGTCCCTGATCCACATATGTTGTTGTCAAATGTTCCACCAGATACTAAATGGTATACGGTAATAGACCTTTGTTCTGCATTTTTCAGAGTGCCGATAGATATAGTCATAGTATCTTTTAGCTTTTACATATCAGAAACAACAATATACGTATACTAGACTTCCACAAGGTTATGTAGAAAGTCCATCAGTATTTGATAGCATACTAGCCTAAGACTTACAGCAAATAGATGTTGCGAGCATAGTAATGCAGTATGTAGATGACATAGGAAAGAGGAACATAGTTCCATCAGATAGAGGCTGTAACTCGAGCTCCGCAGCCACAAACAGTAGGACAAATGCTTTCCTTTCTGGGGATGACTGGATATGACCATCCATGGATAACTGACTATGCTGGAAAAAGGAAAAAAAGAAAGGAAGAAAAAAATGCTCCATTACGTGCACTGAAAAAGCTGCAGACCAATTAAACGTAAAAAAGGACCTGCAGTCGGCACCAGTTCTAGGTAATGAAGTTATTCTTGATGCTCCTGAGCTCACAATCCAGTGGTGCGCCGCGGTGAATCCTGCCACTAAAATGGTAACTCCTGATGAGGGTATCCAATATGACTGTGAACAAGAAATAGACAACTTTATGCGGGTATATGATGATTTACACAACCAACCAATAACGGCTGATGTGACTTTAATTATGGATGGATCTTGTTTTAAGGATGCCATGGACAACCATGTGGGTTTTGCCATAATTGAACTAAAGCCAGATGGCACCTTTTTGGAATTATAAAGTACTAAATTGAGAAAACCATGCTCTGCCCAATTGGCAGAAATAAAGGCTTTTAGGACACCCATGCAGATGAAATTGCCAAACTCTTACAAGTAATGTTACTTTCAATGGCAGTTATAGCGATTGAATGCCCTGCCAATCAAAAGCCAAACAACTTAATAGCTAAAGGTAATCGTTTAGCTGACGATGAAGAGGAAAAAAGGCGGCAGGGGTAAGTATGTGCCCCATACTATTTGCAGTTGACTGTAAACCTTAACTATTCTATCTTTTCTTATAGCAGCACAGGACAAGGCAGTCCTGCAAGGAAAAACGGTGTGGCTTGAGGGGTATGACCATGAACACCCTGGATGGGCCACAGCGGGATGGGAGGAAGTAGTACCAACCTATGCACCAGACAGTGGATCTGTAGCAAAGTTTTGTGTAGAGAGGTTTTCCCAAGGTTTAGTTTCCTGACACATGTAGTTCAGACAATGGATCCCACTTTGTGGTGGAGGTAATAAAACATATTATAAAAATACTTGGGATCCAGCAGAAATTTGGATGTGTATAACCAACAGTCGCAGGGAACAGCTGAATGAGCAAATAGAATTTTGAAATCTAAAGGGAATTAAGTTCATAGCGAACAGAGAGAACAAACTAAGATGTCTAAGAATGTTTTGCTAAGTGTTGTCAAACTAACTAAACTAACACACTAACCCATCTAACAGTGCATGAAATATGTATAGGGAGACCCATGCATGTACCTTTTTTGAAGGGACTTTAGGAAGGTCTATCTGTGAACAGCTGAGAAGTTATGTTCAACAATTGTCCTGTATTTGTAAGGTGATTTTTCAACAGGTAAAAAGGGGCCAAAGAAGATGGAGAGGCTGAAATCACACCATCTCTAGAATGAGTGTGATCTGGAGAGGGGGTATACATAAAAGGTTTCAGAAGGAATGGAACCAACTGAGACGAGGAGGTCCATTCAAAGTTGTCCTGAACAAGTTGCACTGCACTGGACATCGAGGGTAAGACTGTTTGTTTCTATTGAAACTGCTGCTGCAGGGCTGGCAGACCGCCCTCAAAGCATCAGCAGACACCACCTGAGCTGGAAGGGGAAGGTAATACCTCCACGCAGGGAAGAGGCGGCTACAGGAAGGGAAAAGATGACGCCTCCCCTGCAGATTAGGCGCAGCTAGACAGAAATAAGATCATAAAGACTGATCTCCAAACAAAGCAGCAAAGAAACTAGGAGTAGAGGTTTGTTACCAAGTAGGCAAAGGAGTGATTCAGTTAGGATTCAACTAAGTTAGAAACAAGTAGGCTCTGGAGATTTAGAGTCAGGAGAAGGACCATTAAGATATAGATTATGAGAAAGTTTAACACAACCAATAGGTTGTTGCGACCGTAAGGTTGCTGAGTTACCTCACCCCACAGTAGGTGGAGTGCTAGCTACTTCTGGAGAACTCCAGATAGGGGTAGTATGGAAAACAATGAAGAAAATGTTTCTGAAAAAAAAAAAAAGATGAAAAAGGTAACAATATGCCTATGGTGGATACCATAGAAGAATGCTTAATGGGTTATTTGTCTTTATAGGGAAAATCATGGTGGAGAGCAATATTGATGGGAATACATTCCTGTTGGACAACATACCATCGATGACTCGAGACCAAACAGGGGAGAGGACGTCGGACAGTGTCTTCCAGCTGGAGCCTGCCCCATGGCATCTGACGATTGGGGATCTACAACCAGAACCCAGCAGACTTCGCCCACAGGAGTCCACCAGCGTGTATTGGGCTCCACCTCCATGCCGCTATCAGCCTCCGAGGACCTACCACCAACCCCCTCCCAACCTATGTCACCAGTACACAGGAGACCCTCTCCTCATCTCCCCTCCCTTCATGCCAATGCAGGGATGTGCTCCAGCGCAGGAGCAAAGGGCGCCGATCACACACACGGGTCCTCGAACACCTGAGAAGCCAGGGAGACACCTCTCTCCCTAACCTATGACCCAATATCATCTGACGGCAGCGACGTCAGCGACAGCGACACCAGTGCTCGTGTAGGATCCTGGTTTTTGAAAGTTTGTGTTTATACTTGGAAGGACCTTGCCACCATGCCTTTGAATGATGTACGAGAGATGATAAAACATGTTCAGGTGTTGGAAGATACACCACATAGCTGTGTGCGTCAATACTTGCCACTCGCAAAAGATGATTTGCTCTTCGGCATTTTCGCTGGCAGCAGGAAGCGGTTCCCGCTGCACCCAATAATACCCCAAGCTTCACTAAGTAGTGTACTGCTGCTTGTATCCCTCTGTGGGGAAGGGTTCAGTCAGGAGATTGATTGGTAGTGGATGGTTAACCGTTAGTAGTATAATCTCTGTATTAAGTTAGTCATATAATCTTAGTATTGATCATTTATGGGAGTGTGCATCATGTTATTAATCATTTTATGTAGATGATTTAGTATATTCATACGTGTGTGCTGAAACTACATAACCTTTTTGAAAAGGTGCAAGATGTGCCGCAGTCAAATACTGCCGTTACACGCTTACAGACAAATGCTTATGTTTGCTATGAATAAATAGTTGTTGATTAGTTATAGTGGTGTAGTATGAGACTTGTTAGTCTCAAAGGGGGGAAATGTTGAATAATTTTATAATATTCTTTACATCATGCTTATTATATTATGTTATTTACTATTGTTCATGTAATGCATGTCTCTGTTAGTTATAGTAGGCTAGTAGACACAGGCGTAGAAAAGACATGTATCCTTTTTCTGTTCGCCAGCCTGCCATTTTTCATTTTTACGGCAGCCTCTTGGCAGCTGGACAGTTTGTTTTTTCTAAAGTTAAGACTACAGGTCAATTCTCTCTCTGTCTCCCTCTGGTGTAAATGAGGCTCATTGGACAAGAAATGTAACACTATGATTTGTTGCACAACACCTGGCATTTGGAAAGACTTGATGGAGACTTGATGGAGGCTGAGAGGGCCTCCCAAGGGGTCACGAACATTGACCTTTGTGGGGAGGGGGGAAGAATCAATTGAGAAGCAACGAATGGTTTTGAGTGATTGTGTCTTGACGAAGACTCAACTAAGAAGCAACGAATGGTTTTGAGCAATTGTGTTTTGACGAAGAATCAATTGAGAAGCAACAAACTCTCAAGAAATAGTATAAATAGATGGAGCGGAGAGCGATCGACGCGTCAGTTCTTTGGTCGGCTTGACTGCCAGGAGGTTTTTTTGGGAATAAAGTCCTCCTTTTGCATTCTGACTCTGACTCTGCCTGATTTTTCTGAGGAGAACTACGATGGAAGACTTCAAGAACCAAGAATGGATATACTTGAGGATTTTACGTTTTTTCTGGAATATATGTTTGTGGGGTTTTTTGCACCGTGACTGGCCTAGGATACTTTTTAAATAAAATTCCACGACACCAGTCAGCTAGATCAAAAACAGGCAGCTGACCATGTCAATGTGCAGCTGATGCTTCCTGGGCAGAAAGAGGTTCTAAGGTAAGTGATTGTTCTGGAGCTTTCTGGACAGAAGGAGGTTCGGAGGCACGTGATGGCCCTGGGGCTTCCTGGTCTGGATGTTTAGACGATCTCTCAGGCTCAATGTCTGGAGCTCCAAAATATTTTAGAATTGCTCCTGCAAAGACAAAGCTCATTAGGTTATCAAGCAAAAAATAGATCCTGAGTACATATTCTATTTTATTATTACAGTGTTGTTGCAGTAATACAAAAAAATAAAATTGATCAGTTTTTATATTAAACATTGTGATGTACAGTGTCCCTTAAAAGTTTGTAGGGGAGGGTGGGGTAAGTAGTGCCAATTTTTACTTAAAGTGCATTTTACACAAGGAGATAACAGGAATGCCTGCAACTAAAATATGTTCATATAGTTTAGGATGTTGTGCATCCCTGGGAGCAATCACTTTGGATCTTAAATAAACTGTGTGAGAAATATAGCTTTGGAAAAAAAAACTGGTTTTGTGGCAGAACTTACCCCAAGTGCGGGGTAAATTGTGCCATTAGTCAGAATACACTGGGGTAAATTGTGCCACTGATAACTGACGTAAAAAAGATGATTTTAACATAAATAAAAATTTAGTGTTTTGTAATGTTTTTGTATTTTTCATATGGACCAACTTTGTATGAAATAAAGTTTATATAAAAATGATAATGCTAGATAAAAACAAGACAAATTCCATACAAAAGTACTTGTTTAGTGCTTATTTAAAGTTTTAACATAATCAAAGGCCAATTTGCTTCAACAAGGTCTAGTGCCACATGAACCCATGCTAAGAACAAAATCAAAAATCAAAACTGAGCACCTGACTACATCTGCATCTGAATATCTTCACAGATCCGACCTACTACTGGCCATTCCACTTGTCAATGCTGCAGTGGAATATGAACTTGCGCTCCCTTCTGGCTCTGTCACCACGCTTTTATGGTGTGGGAAATTTTTTAAGCACATCACCTCGAGGGATGACTCCTTCATCATTCTGTCTAAATGTGAAGATGGACTTTCCATCAACAGGCCTCATAACTTTGCTTCAGAAACTTTGAAAAGTTGGAGCCCTGTCTGTCTTCCTTTTGTGTCTGTGTGACATGATGGATTTTGATCTGAAATTAAGAATGACACATAGTTTTAGTGATCAAATGGAAGAATAAGAAGTACAATAACAGTAAAATACAAAAAAGTAATATATAGTAAATAATCATAAGTTTGGGGAAGTTGTGCCAGTGGCGCAACTTAACCCAGGTCCTTTGGCACAAATTACCCCAGGCCCACCATTTTGAAAAAAATCCACCCCCCAGCTGTTGTGAGCTAGCATCATGTTAACTGTATAGACTAATGATGTAGCTTACTAAAGCAATAAAACATGTGTGAAATGTTTTCAAAGTTTTCTATAATTGTTCAAACACAGCAATCAAAAAAACCTTGACCATGGAAATTTTACTTTGGAGGGCAAAAAAAAATGTTTTTTGAACTTAAATGTGCTTACCTCTCAAGCCATGTGTCTCCCTTTTTTGCAAGATGAGCGGAATGGACACCTCTTCAAAAATATGTGGTCACATGACCAAAACCTACTATGGTTTTCTAAATAATAGGGGTGGCACTACTTGCCCCTTGGCACAAATTACCCCGCTCTCTCCTACCCAGTTACAAAGTTACCGCTTTTAAGTTTTCTGCATTAGTTTAGTTCACCAATTGTACTAAATTAATAAAACTAAGACAAATGAACCACTGCCATAACAGTCTAAAATAAGAATAAAACACCATGCCTAATATTTATACATCACTTAACACACACATTACTTGTATTTGTTTTTATTGGTTTAATATTGTTTTATTTATTTTTTTTTGTTTTAAATTATGTAGTTATTTTTATTCATATACTTGAAGTTTTTTTGGAGCGCACTTTGGTCACTGTATGTAAAGGGCTCTATTAAATAAATGCCGTTTGATTAAGCGATTAAAAAACAAACCTTTGAAATAATTCTTTAAATTAAACACAAAAAAGTGGCACCGTTTTAATTAGAGCCCAATACAATACACACTAAACTTAGTAAATTAATTCTAACTAATCATAAAATAAAGTGTAAAATATGTGAGAGACAACTTCCACTGAACAATGACAGAGCAGACGTCTACAACAACATGTCCTTGCTCCTTATAATCTGAATAAACGGCTCTACGGTCTGGATGACTTACCTTTATCCTTTGAACTTTTTTCTTCCTCAGTCTTCTTTTTCTTCCGTTTTTCCGCGCCGCTGGGATAATTTCTTTTTGATGCCATTATGGTTTGTTTTGTTAATGACGGGTCATCGCACCTGCAGGTGGGCCGCTACATGACGTCACTTGCTGTGTGACAGAGCGGTCCAGCAAACAAATGCCACAAAAGCACCAGCCACAGCTTATCATTGCAGTTTGTTTCATTTATATCCAATCCAACGTGTATGTTTAAGCATGTAAGAGGTGTAATAAACACAAGAGCTAGCTACAGATAAAAACAGGACATTTCAATTAGCCTCAGAAGAGGTTGAACATGCAGCTTTGGGGCCCCCTGGTGGCTTGGGGGCCCTAGGCATTCGCCTAGTTGGCCTATAGGAAGAAACGGCCCTGGATGGAGAACTAAAGGATGGAATACGGATCAAAATGGCGGCCAGCTGAAGACTACGGTTACAATGGCGGATCAGAGGGATTTGCTCTCCAAGTGCTCGACAACAAAGGAGCGCCTGAGAGGGAGCGAGGCCTGCTTCCTCTCTCAAGTGTCTGTTTACTTGTTTGTTTTTTTTTCACTTTCTGTCCCTCTGTCAGGTCCAGCAATATATCAGAAAGACACGCGCTGCCACCGCGCCGCTCCCCGCCGCTCCCTGCCCGACGATCACCGCCGCCACCCGCCGCTTCATCGCTCAACGCTTGTCGCTCGAGTTGAAATAATTGAACTTTTCAAGCAAATTCGCGCCAGGACAGCCTATCAGCGTGGAGGTCCTCACGGACGTGCTGACGTAGGGCATGCAGTGCTCCGACCATGCAAAACAATGCAAAACAGTTGGCGTGATGCCACAGCGAGCAGCGTGCGGCATGCGGTGTGTGCGATTTCATTTGTTCACCGCTTCTGGTGGAAGCACAGTGTCCGCCTGAAGTAGCACTGGAACTGGCCGTCGTCTGAGCACAGCTCCTGCAGAAGACGGTGGAACTCACCGAGTTCATACCCATAGCCGAAGGAACTTATTTTCAACAGGGGGTGCTGAGAAGAGTTGAGTTGAGAGTTTGGAGTTGAGGTCAGTAGCTCCCCACCTCCACTATAAACAGTGTTAGTAGAGACGTCCTTTCAAGATTGATTCAAGATTGAGCGACAAATCACGTAATTGCATTGGCCATATATGTAATCTCATCGCGTGAAAAATTCGCTTTGCGTCCGGTGGAAGCACAGGGTAAGAGGAGACTGCCTCCAAAGCAACCATCATCCAAGTGTTTTCACACACACAACACAACGCAGAGTCGAAAGCTACCAGTTACATGGGTCCATTTTAGTTTGTGTCAGAGTAAATCTGCTCAGCTGAAGGAAAAGTTCACCTTTAAAGCTGTTAAACTGACTTTGATGTTTAATAGGAGAGGTGAATGCTACGATTGACCAAAAATTTTGTCTCAGTGGTGTAAATGTCCTCTACTTGTTATTCTGGTGAATGTTGTGCATTCAAAGTAACACCATGCACTATTCCAATCAAGCCACTACTGTGGAAGCAGAAACTGATTCAGTGGTGATCTGCATTCAGATATGAATGGAGTGAGTATTGTTTATTAATGCTTGAAATATTGTACATATGAATAAGTTATTGACATAGTTGTGTGTGATTCTTTTTGCTTTTTATGTCCTCAGAGATTTTGTGATCTCTTCAGGATTGAATGTGATGGCCAAACAAGCTAAAAAGACTGAAGGCCTTATCCAAGGTATCGGACCTGTTTCTTTAATTTGAATGACACCACAGATGCTTCCTTTGACTTATATATTGTGATATTATCATGCTAAGAATTCACTGTCTACCCCTTGTGTTTATGTTTGTGATTATTGACCTAAAGCGTCCTTACTTTGCAACAGCTTGTAAGTACAATGACATGAAGGCCACTGGGTGCTGTAAAGCAATGTTGGGGTAGTCACTCAAAAAAGTAATTTGTTTGTAGTGACTCATTACTTCTGTAAATAGTAATGAAATTGCTTTGCTCGTTGCTGCACTTGAAAAGTAACTTCACTACTAATTACTTCATAACTCCTTAATTCACATGTAGATTCTTGGACAAACATCATGGTCACTTTTGTCGAGGACAGAGTTTAAAACTGTCCCCTGCAGGGGTGCCCACGGCCCTGGAAACGGCCGCCCTGTGTGCTGTTCAAACGGTGTCAAACCTGTGGACTGACACACTGCAGTTCTCATGTTAAGCAATGCAACTGGTAAAGCTGTCACCCAAGTGCATCCCGTTTGTTGTTGAACTTTGGCAATCTTCTGCTTAATGTTACCGTTCATTCTTTCAACTTTTCCCTGTGACTGTGGATGGTAAACTGAGCCGAATTTATGTTTTAGTCCCAATGCCTTCTCAACCAGGTCTAAGTGTTTGTTTTGGAAATGTGAACCATTATCACTTTTGATCATCTTTGGGAACCCATGTGTTGGTACGTAATGATTTACCAACGCTTTGACAACTGATTGTGCATCTTCTTTTGCACACGGATATGCTTCAAGCCATCTGGTGTATGCATCCACCATGACCAGAAGTCATCTCTTACCTCCCACCCTTTCTCCCATATCAGTGAAATCAGTCAATATCTCTTCTCCAGGTCCCTGAAGAGGTTCGTACTTACCAGGTTCACATGTCATTGCTTTTCCCTGGTTCCATTTGTTGCAAATTTCACATCCTCTGAGCTCCTGTTCCAAGATTTGACATTTCCGCGGGTGCCAGTACCCTCTCAGTCTGTGTAGCATTTCTTTTTTGTTTACATGTGCCAGCGAGTGTGCTTCTTGGACCCGTGTCCTCATTTCTTCTTCATTCACCTCCTTCATCGTCTTCTGTTTCTTCTTCTTCTTCTTTCACACGTTGTCTCCTCCTTTTCTCCACCTCCTCGTGTCTTGCTGCTCTCTTCGTCATTTCCTCTTCTGCTCGTAACGCCCTTCTGAGTTCCATGCGCGCTCCCGCGTAGCAGTCATCATGTGTTTCAGCTTTCCCGGTTTGTTCATATTCCCCTGTTCCTGAAAAATTTCCCCTTTATTTTCACCACTGGCGCCATCACGTGGCCCTCAGCGGTATCATCAGGAGGCGAGTAAGATGGAGGTCTCGCTAGACCCTCCTGCTTCTCCTTCCTCCCTTTTGAGCTCTCAGCTGTCTCTCCATCACTCCACAGGGGCCCCTTATACAGCTCTTCCTTCTTCTTCTTCTGCTCCTGTATGCGTCTTGCCCCCTCCGCAGCAGTGTGCGCTTGCAGCAACGCATTCATAAACGACAACACTTCTTCACATCTTTCCCTCTTTTTTCGAATCTTTCCCTTTTTCAGCAGTCCAGCAGCCTGTTCTTCTCTCATCAGCTCGCCTTTCTTTTCCTTCAGCTTTTTTATCATTTCTCTACACCACAGTGACAGACTCACAGCATCTTTGTTCGGCAGGCAACAATTAGTTTCCTGCCACACTTTGATCCTTTCTTTCGCCTGTTTCCCATACTTCAACTGTTGCTCCCTTGTGCCCCCTGCGGCACTTTCCTGAAATCTCCACACATTTTTACAGTATTTTCCAAATGGTTGTGACGTTGGTGCCTTCTCTGCCTCCTTATGCCGCCTCCGGGATCTTGTTCATGACGTCAATTGTCGAGGATGGAGTTTTCTTCCCTCCGGTGCCGGGCGGGGCTCCCCTCCGATTGCTCCTCGTACCCTACAGATTCTTTCTTGGATCCCAAATAGAGTGCAGAAATAAAGAATCCCAATGCAGATTTCCAACGCTGATTACAATTTATTTGTGCGAAACCTCCAGACAGAATTCTGGTCCCCTGTGTCCCTGGTCTGTCCGCGAGCAGCCCTCACTGACAGAGTCAGAGCAAAAGGCAATGTCTTATCTCATGTGTTTGTATTTATGAAGACTTCCGCTCACAGGCGGGGTGATATTTTCATTCTTCTGGGTCACACATCCCTGGAGCTGGTCTGGGCTGGTTGGGCCTCTGCTTCTCTCGCACTGATGTGGATACGGTGTTCCTCCTGTTGTCCCAGCACAGCCGCTTCGTGCTTGATAAGGAGTTGTCTTTCTGCACAGAGATACTCAAAGATTCCTTGCATGAACATTAGCGTATGTCTGATTAGGCGAGCAAGATTATGATTAACAAGCTGCATTTCTCCATGATATTAAATAGGTCAGAAGACAGTAGAATAGTAATAGAAGTTGTAATTTTCCACACTTTTCGTGTCTACATAGTGTTTATTTTATAATGTAACACTATTGGAAGATAGTTTCATAACACATGCTTTTGGAAACATGAAGTAAAAAAAACTCCTACAAAAAAGTTTTTCATGATATTCGTGGAAAAAAAAAAAAAAAAAAAAAAAGAAATTAAATGGTCGATGCCCAGAGGTGTTCGAGGCTTATCCCACCAGGAGGAGAACCCGGGGAAGACCCAGGACACACTGGAGACACTATGTCTCTCGGTTGGCCTGGGAACGCCTTGACATCCTCCAGTAAGAGCTGGAGGAAGTGTCTGGGGACAGGGAAGTCTGGGCATCCCCACTGCCCCCGCGACCCGGTCCTGGATAACTGGTAGAAAATGGACGGATGGATGGATAAGTGGTCGATAAAAAATACAAAAATAAAGATCTGATGATTTTATCCTATGAAATTAAAACACAAATGCACTTGAACTAGTAGAGGGAAACAAATGCAACTAATTTAAAAGACAGAAAATTCTCTCCACCTGTTAATGAATTATTAAACTATGAAGATGATCGATGGATGGTATTACAGAAGAAAAGGACTCTAAGCAGTATCTGATTGATGAGTGGGTGCAGGTGATCAATGGGGAGCAATGGGAACCTCATTGTTCTTTGTAGAAGCTGCAAAGTTTCAGCTCATTTCTACTCAGTCAGAACATTTTCCTCCTCTGTACTCCAGCTGTCACAGCAAAGGGGTGGAGCATCAACAAAGGGGCGGGGCATCAAGTTGGTGCTCGGAAAAGTGGGAACCGTCACATGACGACCTTATCATGACTTTTTAACCACATGTGACTCTGCTCAGAATGTAATAGTGCAGATTTACAGACGCGATCACAGGTGTTGATTAGGATTTCACTTGAAGAACTCAGAACATGTTTAGGTGAGTGAAGAGAGATCTTTTTGATGAGCGAAAGGTTGTGTGGTAAACAAAGGTCTGAGTGAGGTGAAAGGACAATCATTATCTTCCTGCCATGCCATAAAATTTGATGCAAATTGAATGCAGTCTTTTGTTTAAGGACACTTTGATATATGGACAGATGGGGGGATTGAACTAGTCACCTTCAAATTGAAAGTTGACTTTCTGTACCAACTGAGCCACAATTGATCGAGCCCACAGTGTTGCCAGTGACACTGTGCTGGTGATTTGGACATCAAACAGAGTGACGGAGCAGCCAGTCCAGCTTGTATTGGCTCAACTTTTGGGAAGTTTATGCTGATGCACCAGGAGCAGGCATCACAAATTCAAGTCCTTGATGGTGCAGACTGAACAATGGTCTGTCTCTTTCATCCTGTAGACTGACGGATCAAACTGTGCTGAGGGCTTATGCTTACATAATGTTTATTGTACCTTTTGTTGTGTTGTCCTATTAATGCCCTGTTGAGCAATAAAAGATTGATTACAAAAAAAATCCTTGTGTCATTTGTTTCATTGCAAAAATTTCATAATATTGCAGCAAAAAACTTAGTTGTTTTGCAGCTTTTAAAAGAAATGTTGCCAATTAAAGACAACACACCATGTCGTGGGGGATGGAACGTCCACTCAGTCTGTCACTGCACAAACACAGAGAGACACAAATTCAATCAAACGCAAATGTTCCACAGTGTTTGGATTGAATTAGATGGATCACTTAAGGCAAAAGCTATGCAGCTACAGGTACATGCAGACACCGCAAAGAAACATAACTGAAGCATTGATTTTTTTTATTATGCAAGTGACATGAATTGCAACCTAGTTTAAGTTTAAATTACATGTTTGTCACACTGATACCCACCAAAACCATCCCCAACAAAAATAATATCTTCATGACAGTTAAAAGAGTGAAACTGAAGCACTTCATAATGTTCCCCCACAAACTTACATTTTAACTGGTACATTAATTTTCCTTGATTGCTTGTTCATACAAAACGAAACACCATCACACCTTCAATTCATCCATTTTCGAAACCCCTTCTCCTTCTCAGGGTCGCAGGTGGCTGGATCCAATCCCAGCTGCTGCGTGTGAGGGAGGGTTACACCCTGGACAGATCGCCAGTCTGTCACAGGGCCAGCACGTACAGACAACCATTCACACCTAGGGGCAATTTAGGGTGACCAATTAATCTGACATGCATGTTTTTGGACCGTGGGAGGAAGCCGGAGTACCCGGAGGGAACCCACGCACCCACGGGGAAAACATGCAAACTCCACACAGAAAGGCCCCCAGCCAGCAATTGAACCCAGGACATTCGTGCTGTGAGGCAAGAGCGCTAACCACTGTGCCACCATGCGGCCATACCTTCAATTCAAGTGAGCTTTATCTTTGTAGAACAGATGAGCTCAGGAAGTTTGTAATTGTGCCGCTGATGGAAGAAATCAACGTGTCCAACTGCAGTCATGCTCCAAAGATGTTTGTGAATCTGCAGTTACCTGAGTCAGGTAATGTGTGTCATGACTCAATGTTGGGGTCTCCCAAAGATTGAATATTAGGTGGCTCTGAAGTGCGAGTGTGCCAGACTAAAACCTATGGGTAAAGAGAAAAGCATATAAAAGTAGAAAAATGGTTAATGCAGGTCAAGTGTAAGACACCAATTCTGTTCGAAAATACCACACTGTACGTGTATTAGAGCATTTGAAATAATTGAAAATGGAACTTAAGAGGCACTTTCAAGGTTCAGTGTGGAGTATTGTTTTCGTGAAAACTAGTCTAAAATGATCCAAACCTTTGAATAAAGAATGAAAAAAAAAATCACCAGTGATGGTATCTGAAAACCTGCTATGAACATGATATTTACTTAAATTGGTTTGCTAATCTATCAACTGTCACTGGATTAATTGACTCTCGGGTAATTTTCCACCTCACCAGAGTGGGGTGTCAGTAACCACTTCCACACACTGCACGCGCCAAGAACTAATATTGTCATTTATGAGACATAAATCAGGTTGAAACCATCTTTTTCTTACCTTGGTGCAGTTCGCGGCTTTCGGCTCCAGGTCGCTGAGAGTGACCAGACGCTGTAAAAACGTGGTCTCCTGTTTTCCCCGTGATACATTAAACAGTCTGAAGTTAACGTCTGATTTGGACAAAATCAGCTTCAGGTTTATTGCAAATCCTGCCATGTCGATGGCAAAGCGTCGATTTGGGGCAAACACAACAACCCAGCCGGACACTTTCCCCAATTCATTGACTTTGCAGGACGCGAAGCGCATTTCACCTGTGAAGCCCACCGGCCACACGGAGACTTTTTTAGTGTAGCGCATCTGAAAGATAAAACAGATATAGAAACACAAGTCAATCATCAAGGCAAAAGAGAGAGGAAAGGATGAGGAGGCAGGATGCACTGAATCCAATGAAGAAAAGGACTTAACCGGATCAACTAAGTTTCCTGAGTCAGTACAGCTGAAAAGCTGGACACAGTAGAAAAGTCAAGTTTGATCACAATGTCAAGATGAGCTGTCTACTCAGCAACATATTTAGTTTGGACAACTTTCACTGTCATGTGTGGTGGTGGGGCGTGGTCAGGCTCAGCTGTGGGGGAGAGTTAGTAAAGGTGGCTCAGGGAAAGTGCTGCAGAACACCACTGACTAACCACTATTGATCATCTCTCTTCCTCTCTCTCACAGTAGCGTCTCGGACTCAAACGGAGCGGCAACAGTGAAGTACGGGGGTTGTTTGTGCTGTTTGGAGAGAGGCCTGGAAAGGCACTTCAGTGCTGCTTGTGACCAGGAAACCAATAAAAACATCTGAACTCTGATGATCTTCTTCCAACCTGTTCCTGGAGAACTCACAACCTGAGACAGAGACGATATGTTTGCCCACGATTGTAACAATTAAAAAACGTCCCAGGTGACCCTGCAGACTGACAGATCAAACCGCTGAGGGCTGTTTTGTCTCAGCAGATGTAGGGTGTTCATCATCTAGTGTTGCAGATGCTCTACAAGCTGTTGGAAATAGAGACGAGGTATAGCATGGGGGTAGGACGGCTCTGAACACTGATTGTAAACTCTTGCTATGAAGTAACTGATTTCTTCTTCCTGCATATAAGCAGCAGCTGGCTGAGACAGACAGGGGAGATTCCCGAGACAAAGTCAGAGCAGTAACTGTTTGAGTCTGACCCGTGAAACAGAGAACTGGCCTCAAACAAAGCACCCAACAACAGGCTGTAATCAGTTTGTGAAAGTCGACTGAAGTGACAGTAAAGATCATGAAAGTGCTGTGGTTGTGAGATGTTGTGCTGAGAACCCACAGATTGTTCTGCTCCCTCTTAAAGTCACCTCACCTCGTCGAACAGCTCCAGACTGTATGTGTTGTCATCATCTGCAAAGTAGACCACGCCTTCATTGCTGTCATTTACGCTGAAATTGTCCCGTAGCCACTTCAAAGCCAGGTTTCTCTGCCTGCTGCCTCTGGAAGTAATGTTCTCAGTTTCATGCACGTTGAGGTGGGTATACTTCAGCCCTGTTTTTCTGAGGAGGTCTCCAACTAAACTGGTCTTGTTTTCAGAGTCTTCGACCACGATCCAGTGCAGGTTGGCCACATGGAGCAGAGTATTGGACATGCGTGTCAGGTCCGCTTTCTGCACTAATCTTTTGTATGTAGGCGTGATGGCGTAGATGGTGGGCAGACTGTCGGACCAGGGCGGAGGCCGAACGTAGACCTGTTTAGTGCAGTCCTTGTTCCAGCTTGGGATGATATTCCTGAAAGTCGACATCCCTCTGCTACTATCTGCTCAGGACGCAAAATAAAGATGATGAGCTCATGCATGACGGCACATATAGATTTACCATTGTGCCTCTTTCAGCTCCTGAACTTAGTTGTCAGATCAAAGCATTGCCCAGAGAGAATTTTCTGAGAGATGCTGTCAAGGCTGAAGTAATGTGTATCCCCCCCTCTATGATCTTCAGCTGATGTACTAACATCGAGTGTTTCATTCTGTCGATATTTGTGATCATGTGTCACAAAACTTGTTAAAGCTAGGGTCGGTGATCTTGGAAAACTAGCATGTATTCGAATGTAGCATCTCCCCAAGGCTCCGCCAAGCTCCGCCCAGCTCCCACCCCATTGGAGGAGCTCCCGCTGTTATGGGGGGAACGCACTGGACGCGGAAGCGCCGCACACGTAGTTTCTGATTGTCTCCCATGTTAACCTATCTGACTGCCCGCACACAACGCGTATGGCATACCATTAGAGACAATAATCATCATTCACTTATGCGTCAGTAAAGACAAAACCCCCGCAAAAAACGGCCGCGCGTGCCGAGCCTTGCGCTCTGCAGCGCGCCGGCTCTACTTCGTTCTATTTTTCATGCGAGGGGCGGGGGAGGAGGGGTGGGGTGGGGTGGGGTGTGGTTCCTGAAGAGCGGTCCGCGCCTTACGATTGGTCGGAGTTTTTACTGTCTTGTGGCCGCTGCAGTTGTCAGATTTTTTCCACACCTTTTTCCATACACATAATGTATTGACTTCTCCCAGTGGGCAAGGAGCATTCACTCATTATGACAAAAAGTGCTTTTGGACAACATCGCCTGCCCTATCTTTAAGTAGTTCAGCCAGGATCACTTTGTCAAAAAATTATTACAATTCAGAAAGCATAAAAATTCGAGTTACAATTATTGCATGACAACAAAAATTACGACTGCTTGCATTAGGATAACATGACGATTACATGCCTGTGTAACGATACCAATGGAATTACAAGCTTAACGAAGCAATTGAACTTTGGCAGTGTGGCTCTGTTCTGGGATCTCCCTCCTCTTCCCAACGCCTGTGGGGAAAACCTGAGGCAGCGAGAGCACTCCTCCCTGATTTCCAAATGCCGACTTGGAGGTGCATGAGAGAGGGAGAGCAGCAGCAAGAACCCCCAGAACAGAGCAAGCATAATGATAATGTGACATAGGAAGTCAGGACACAAAGGAGGAGCTGGGGAGGAGGTGGGTTATGAGCAGTGTGCAGATGACAGCCAGACTCTCAGGTGGACTGGGGCGGCCTAAATAACACGCCAAATAGATCAGCTGACCTGGCTGGGAGGGGGAACCAATCACCTGACGTGAGACTGCGTGATAGGCCACCCATAAGCATATGAGTGAGAGCTCGGCCAAGCAGCTTGACTCCGTGCCTGTCTGAACAACGCTTTGCTCCATAACTGCCATCATCAGTCACAGCGAAAGTTATGGTGGGATACACATTATCCCTGCTGCAGCATGGCTGCAGGATTGCCTGCCCTCAGCACCAGTGTACTCAACATGAGTGCATCCTGAATGAAGTGCACATCTTGAAGACCCTGTTTTGTGCTTTAGCAAAGTTTATAAATGAGGCCTCTGCTGGTCTGGACGGTCTAACACTGGGATGTCAGACCATACTGTCGGTTGCTTCTCTGTCCAGTCATAAGCAGTGTGTTCTGTCAAATGGTCTTTATTCTGCTTTCCTAAACATCTTAATTGGTGTACCAGAGGTTCTGTTTTAGGGCCCACCCTTTTTACTATTTATATAAATGACGTGGGCCATAATGTTAATGCTTCCATGCATCCTTATGCTGATGATACAGTCATCTATTGTCATGCAACATCAGTTGTTCGTGTGTTTGCAGACCTGCAGTCTGTTTTTAACACTATTCAGGTGCAAGTCTGCTTAGGACACCCTGGCTGAGTTTGTGATCAGTTATAAATACTTAAGAATGGCAGTCGATGACAGTCTTTCTTTTAAAAGTGACATTGACCTGTTACTGAGGAAGCTAAAACTGAAGCTCGGAGTATTCTTCAGAAATAGAGCCTGGGTCTCAATAAACCTGTAAAAATCAAGGTTAAATAAAATAAAACAACAGCTGTGATGAAGCTTACCTTTTGCTGCAGCAAGAAGAGCTGCGATGGTGATGGGGTAAAATATTTGAAGGAAGAGTATTAAAAGCACCGCGATCAACAGACTTGTAAAGATGCCTTTTATGTTCACCACCTGCGGCATCCTGAGTTGTGCTACGTTCTGTAAGACAGATAAGTGATACAGCACAGTCAGAAAAATCAGCCTGATCCTTCCAGTCACAAAGCATAGACCTCTCTCAACAAATAAGAAACCCTTGGAAATCTTCTTTGACTGTGCCCGGAGTTATTTTTCTGTGCATCCATGAAGTTGTTGTTTTCACAACCAGTGTTTTTGACTAGAGATATGCTGTCAGGAGAGGGTCTGCCTCCCCTGTCATCATGGACAGAAATAATGTAAATACTTACATTTATCCAGTGATTCCAGTCAGGAAGATGACATTAGGCTGCTTTGACACCAGGCTTGTCCAAGACTCGGCTCACCCTGGTGGTGGTGGTGGTGGGGTGGGTGGTGGTGGTGGTGTTGGGGGGGGGGGGACTAGGGGGGCCAGGATGGACTGCTCCCTTGCTCCAGGGAGGGGTGTGGAGAGAGATAACTGGTAATTGAATAAACCTGTGGATGATTATTGATTGTCTCTCCCCCTCCTGCTCCCAGGGCTCCGCAGAAGCTCAAAAGGAGCTGGTAAGGCAGACTTTGGGGAGACATTGGAAAAAGCACAGATGAGAAACTGCTGGTTTTGGGCTGCTCGGCAGACAGGCCGGTTTCTGTGAGTTTTTTGTGTTGCCTGGAGGGAAGCTGGGGAGGCTCTGCAGGTGTTTTGTGTTTTGTTGAACCCACGATTGGAATGAGACTCCGAAAAACCAACCAGGCTGGTGTTGATGCTTCCGCACCCACAGACAGATGGAGATTTCACAATGACACACAGAATTACAAAGATTTCATAATGTAAAAGTACTCCATAGTATCACGGGAGCTAAAAGAGCATAACTGCCTGCAGCTGAATTTGGTAGGCTTGGAAAGGCATGATACGACTCCTTTAAGACACACCTCTTTTCAGTAGCTTTTAATGGTTGTCATAATTTATTTTGACATTGTCATGAAAAATACAGAATTTTACCTCATCAGCCAATCAGGAGATTCAGTGTTGAACTTTTCTTTTGGAGTTCATGAATGACATGACGTCAAATGGAAACATGATGAGAAAACATCTATGATCTCGGTGTCACGGGGTGATTCTGTGTGGGAGTGTCGAAGCTGGGCTGAAGAATGTGTGTGTGTGTGTGTGTGTGTGTGTGTGTGTGTGTGTGTGTGTGTGTGTGAGCGTTCTTGTATTTCTATCCTTGTCGGGGCCAAATGTCCCCACAAGGATAGCAAAACGTGGAACGACGTGCCTTGTGGGGACCTTTTTCCGGTCCTAAGTAGGAGAAACAGTGTTTTCTTGACCATGTTGTTGTTACTGAAAAAAGTAAAAGTGCAAAAACATTTCTTTAGGGTTAGGCTTTGTTGTGGTGTGGGTTAGGGTTAGGGTAAAGGTCAGGGTTAGGGGCTAGACATGAATGGGAGTCAATGGACGGTCCCCACAAGGATAGAAATACGAGACTGCGCGTGTGCGTGTGTGTATGTGTGTGTGTGTGTGTGTGTGTGTGTGTGTGTGTGTGTGTGTGTGTGTGTGGGTGTGTGATTGAGCCCCGCCTCCCTCCTGGAATTAGTAAATGGGGCACAGGTGAGTGTGTGGGGAGAGGAACACACCGTTGGCACAAGACATGAACAGAGACCCGAAGGGCAGCGACCAGAGGGACCTCGAGACGGACACCGAGGGACGGCTGGCCGCTGAGAAAGGGGGAAGAGCGAGAGCTTCCCGAGCAGCGGCAGGAAGTGTTGTGGGGAGCACGGGGGGCGGGGGGGGAGTGCGAACCCCCTTCTTCCAGCTAAGTGTTCAGTTTATGGCTTGCGTTGATGGTTTGGAGCTTGCTGTTTTCTGTTTGCTGTGCTGCGATTTGTATTAACAGTGGCTCTGGCCTAACCAACCCCTAGCAAAGCACTGTTTGCTCGACACTTGCCGTGACGGCTGTCCCCCCGCCCCCCCTTTTAATAGGCATCAGTCGTCACCGAGGGAAGCGCACTCCACCTGTTCAGTGGACCGACAAGTGTGAGACAGCCTTTCAGCAGCTAAAGACAAAATTGTGGCCCCCATTTTAGCTTGTGCTGATTACACCCTGCCCTTCACTCTTTACACCGACGCTGGTAACACAGGACTGGGGGCTGTGCTAGCGCAAGATCAGGGTGGGGTCGAACTTGTCATTTCGTATAGGAGAAGTTTCCATCTGGCTGAGTGTCAACTTGAGCTTCTTACCATGAAATGGGCGTTGGTAGAGAAATGTAAGGACTACCTTTGGTGCGCTACATTCACTGTTGTAATGGATAACAACCCACTCGTACATTTGCAAATTGCAAAGCTAGGGACTGTGGAACAAAGGTGGGACGCACAGCTGGCAAACTTTAATTACACGATCAAAGACCGGCCCGGAAAAGATAACACTAATGTCGATGTCCTCTCCAGGTTTCCTATGGCTCCCTCCAACGGGCCTCAGAGGAGCGGGAACCACAGGTGGGAGTGGTTGAGACTGCTGCATCCCCACAGAACCAGATCAACAGCTGGGGATGGGATAAGGAGCGATGGAGGAGTCTATAAGGGAGGATGTGCATTACTACAGAACACATTGAGAGAGGTGTGCTGCCAAATGCCACAGAGAGGCAATCTATGACTAAGCCTGTTTGGATTCTGTTAAAACTCTGGAGGAAGGGGTTAAGAGGTCATAGATACATGAACACTATCACTATTACATTTGCATGGTCACACAGATCTTTAATCACTCTTCATTCTACCTGTGGACTCAGTTTTCCTGTGGTGGGTTAGACTAATGGTGATCTGTAGTAAGCCTCTCCTGGTGCTCCAAATGTAATTTCATGCTCAATTTCTTGGTTTGCACGCCACCAATTTACTACTATATCCTCAAAAAAAAAAAAAAGTCTGTAAGATGCCCTCTGTCATGTCTTTTTGTAGGTGCAGTAGCCGATTTTCTGTTCTGATTTTAGCCTTGTCAGTCACTCTGTTAGATCGGTGCTGTGGTTTCGGATTGTTCTCTGTTTTGTTACATGTGATTTGTCGTATTGTGAATTTATATATGATATATGTTATGCTACCCTAGGCAATGTTTATCAATGTCCATCAAAATACAGTACTCAGTTGAATATGCAAAACTTTCTCTAACTTGAAACTTTGATTTTTCACTTGAGTCACTGTTTGATCACTTCATACAAATAAATGCTGTGAATTTACATTTTTGCTTTTCACATATATGAAGAAAAAAGCTGGTCATATGGAGTTATCTTATGATCAGTGTGCAATTGCAGTCAAATTATGGCAAATAACCGCATTTGGTGGCCACTTTGGATGCCATCTTGAATTCAATTTTGAATGAAGTCGAATGAAGAAACCTCTAATCAATGATTTGTTTATTCATCAATAAAACTGAATCTTCATCAGGTTTCTATTGAATTATATCCAAAAATTTGAATCTCAGTCAGGAGCAGTTTTACACAAAACATAGCACTACATTTCCAGATGTAGATAAAAATAAGTGTTCCACGGAACGGCATCTTAATTTTGAAAGTGGAGGAGTCATATTACAAGAATGCAGTGTAAATCTTCTCCATCGACCCTGCACTGCGAGAACAGGAGGTTTAAAAAAATACCTCAATTTAACATGTAATGCTTTATATTGAAAGAGCCATTTCATCCCCTAAAATAATTATTTTACACCATATTTTCAATCTGTATAAAGAGTCATTGAACCCAGTATCATCAAACTTTGAGAAGGCCATGTTAGGCCCACGTGGAGTTTCTACCTGATTTTCTCAGAGATGATTAAAACTCTTTACGGGTCAGTCTCAGGAACTTGCAGCCTATTGGATTTCTTGTTTTCTGTTATATTTGCAGTGGTCAGAAGGTTTAGATGTGAAAAAAGCTGCTATTTGGGAATGTTACTTGATAAACTGGGGGGCAGCTGTGATTCAGTGGGGAGAGCAGTCGTCTCGCAATCGGGAGGTTGTGATTTCGATTCCCATCCCCCCTATCTGCATGTCGAAGTGTCCTTGGGGAAGACACTGCACCCTGAAATGCCCCCACTGTTGTACGTCGCTTTGGACAAAAGCGTCTGCTAAATAAAATTGTAATAATAAATTGTAATTGTAATAAACTGAATAAGTCATTGTTGCATTTTATGTGATTTGATTTAATTGAATTCTTCATGGTTTTATTACATCCTGGGAAATTTAATGGATTGTGCTTTATTTTGATAGTAGCTACAAACTGCATCACTCAAAAAATAGATTGTATTAAGTTTTATGTCCATATATTCTCTGAGTTTTTGCAACTCTGTGACTTCCAGTGAAAATATAATTTTACTCCCGAGCATCATTAGACCTCATCTGCCTTCTTCATGTTTTCATGTACAATTCAATAAATCGTTCATAAATGTTAACCCAGCAGAAGCCAGATTGACATGAGCAGCAACGAATTGCTTCACATGTCAATCTGGGATTTCAGTCGGCAAATCCGTTCGGGGAAGGAGGGACTTGCTGTAGAACTCTTTGTGTTCATTGGATGGAAGGATACAGTGCACCGGCCTAACCATGTAAGAAAAATCATTTTTCAAAGACGCAATAGAGGATTCATCCAAAACAGATTTAATCGCTGTCGGGATATCCATTGTTTTCGCTAGCCATGCTAATATTATTAGCAGTCCGCCACTTCCTGTTTTCGTTTAAGCTTCATGTCCCGCCCTAAATGATGCGCGATTGGTCCGACCGAAAAAAATCAGAGCGTGATTGGTCCGACCGAAAAAAATCAGAGCGTGATTGGTCCGACCGAAAAAAGTCTGATCCCGAGCACATAAGACTGGAGCGATACAAGATGGATTCTCGTGGTGTGTGAGAACAAATACCGCGAGAATTCAGCTTGCTAGCAAGGTTACACAAATGTTATATCATGAGCCCATTTATGAGCAACAATCCATGATTTAATAGTTATTTATTTTACATTCATAAGAGGAAAATTGGCATGTTTGGAATGCCCTAAAATCTCCCCTGCATTTTTCCAGTCATTTGAACAGGGTAATCAAGGTGGAACTGCAGGTTCTGGGAAATCCTTGACAATAAGCATGAGAACCGGTATTACTAGTTGTCACTGGTTTCTTTGTGTGTTTAACGAGGTTTATATTCAGTTGCACCCAATCAAATGATTAATATTGCAACAACACATCATCAGTAGGGTAAAGCTAACCTGTGTCACGACGGTCTAAGCCCAGCTCACGTTCCCAATTAGTGGGTGAACAAGTGTTCCTTTGTACACAAAAAGGAAGGCAGCCATTGATGTTTAGGCAGCCCTGTCTCTGCAAAGTTACGCAAAATAAAAAAAAAAAAAAAGTATTTGAGAAGAATATACAGGGTGATTCTTAGATATTAACATGGTCAAGCAAAAGCTAAATCTGTGCTAACCGATGTGATGATGGATGGAACAAAATCTTTCACAGATGAACGTATTAAGGGACTAAATTCCTTCTCCTGAGCAACACATTTGAGAATGCAGTTTCGTCGTCTCTGAACATACTTCTGTGGAGACAGGGCTGCTTTGGGATGCTTATCAGTGGAACTCTGGATTTTAAATCAAGGGCCTTCAGAGTTAATGTGACCCTGAATTTGATCAGTTACATCAGACAATGTCCAGAATATATGGATAGCAACAAATATTTCTTTTTTTCACGATGTTATAATGCTTGGACCGAGCATCTATTATGCTTTCAGGAGGTGAATGCTTCTGGTACAATCATGCCCAGACAGAAAGGAATGGAGATAAGAGCCAGAATAACATCATCCTGAACCCTTCATGGAAGAATCACGGGCTCTGTAGAAGTGGTGAACTACTGGCACACCTCAATGAGGCTTTACAACGTAGCTGAAGGTTTGGTCCAAAACACATCTTGTCTTCTTCAGACAACTGGTAACAAGAAGTTAATCTGAATCTTCATAAGTGTCTCTCTGTGAGACAGAGACCGTTCTTTATTTTCGATAAAGCTTGTGGAAACCAGAAGAACTGAGACACCAGGATGTTCATAAATCAAACTAATCTGATGCCCTGAGAGTCAATAGCTTTCCGAAAAATACTTTTATCTGCATCACAGTTCTCTGTAGTTTAGCCACACAAACCAATCTAACTCAAAGCCTCTTCATAGACACCCAGCATGAAATACCCTGTGCATGATCAATAAAGACAGTTCTGTTTGTCAATCCTACAAAGACAAAGAAAAAAAAGAATTCAGACCTTAACTGTAAAAACCGAAGCTCCTCAGCATCCACCTGTCTCCAAGTTGTCCTCTGCCTCGGTTTCCCCTCAGGTCACACTGAGAAACAATGAATGATGGCAACTGTTCTATTCTGTGTTGGGTGTGGTGTGATTTTGTTGCCTGATTCACGACATAATTAAACGCCATCAATGCCAATAGGTTCTTCAAACCTGCGATGGATGAAAAACAAGAAGAAGAAAAAAAAAAACTTAACTGTTTGATTACCAGGTGCCAGGAGTTACTTTTAAAAAGTAAATGGTATGGTAAAATGAATACCACTTACATAGCACTGCAAGGCACTCAATCCATCCACTGCTGCAGTTGGGGGTTGAATTTGGGACTGAATTGAGACAATTTTTTTTTTTTTTTTTTTGGAAAGATTAGGTCAGGGATGTCAGCGCGTGATTTGCAGGTCTTGACAAGACAAACGAGTGAGTGTTGGGTTGATCTCTTTGTGACATTGCTACATTCATACCACTTTAGTGTATCTAGGTGGCACTGGAGAGCACATTTTGGCAGTTATTTTCTGAATTATTTTTTTGCCAGTCATGATATACTTGCCAAATTTGGTGAGTCTAGAAGCTTGTTTTGGGGTCAAATTTATTTTTATTTGCGTGTTGGAATAGTAATAATAATAATAGGAGAGACGAAGAAGAAATGCTACAAATACAAAAAGGTCTTACCCTCCGGGTCTCAGTCCCTAAATATAGATTTATTGACCACATACATTTGAATTAGGTCAACTGGAGTGTCTCACATAATTGGGTCTAATTTTGTGGTGAAACTCAGGGTGGTGCAGACTGGCGGAATGTGGTGCAACCAGCTATTGGGGTTTACTCTGGTAATTAGTCTTAAGTCACAAGTGGTATGGATTACCAAAGGAAACTCATCACTTTAAGTAATTTCATTGAATTATTAATTTGATTAAATTGTCATTTAGTAATTAATAGTTACAGATCATTATCGCTGAATCAAATAGCAATCTATTACGGTGTAAAAACTCTTTAAAGTGAAGCACGAAAGTTATTTATCTATTAATAAGGTCAGCCAATCTGTTATTTGGGAATGACTGAATCACAGAACAATTTAACCATTAAGTCATTGATTGATAAGGTGTTATTCATCAATCAACAATAGCTCAAATAACCAACTTACTGAAAAGTGGGTAGATTACAGTAAATGAACTGACTGAAATTTTGAATTATGAATTGAATAAATTAGCGATTCATTAGTTAATAATTCTGGGGCACCACCTTGAAGAGGACAATTACCAAAGTTCAGTCTCAAAAAGGGAAATAATTTAAACTGGTTGTTAATCTTTAGAAAAAACAGCTGTTTAAATGATCACAGAAGTGCAAGAACAGCACTAAGCTGATACAACGAGGAACTTGTCACAAATCCACCAAAAATGACCAGGAATCGACCAGTTCAGTTAATGAGCATTTATTAAAAATGTCTTATTTTTAATCAACACATCGAAGAACAGATCTGAACAGATTCATGGGTATACGACCAATCAGAGAGAGAGAGAAAGAGTGTGAGTGTGAGTGAGTGAGTGAGTGTGTGTGTGTGTGTGTGTGTGTGTGTGTGTGTGTGTGCGTGTGGGGGGGGGGGGGGGGGGGGGGGGCTCCTCCTGGGACCTGCAGCATTCCATCTGCGTCACTCTCTGCAGAGGGAGAGAGGAGGAGGAGAATGTCAGAGGAGGAGGAGAAAGAAGGATGATGGGAGAGGAGGAGTTTAATCTTTGTCTCGACCCTTGGGTGGATGCTGTGTGGCTGTGGGCGGCATGTACGTGTGCGCTTGCGGGTGGACGCACGCACGCTCCTTTAAAAACTCAAAAGTTAGTCGGAATTACACAGGAGGAGGGACAAGAGAGAAAACTAACACAGAAGCTGCTGTCCCAAGCAGAGGAGGTGAGCGTAAAGCTTCTCCTCAGCGACACGGCGTTAAGAGTGTGTGCTCGTGAACAAGCATTCACTGCACTCAGACAGTAATGATCAATCAGCAATGTGCAGCGGAACAAGCGTTTTAGTTTCTTACTTCAGCAATCACAAACAATATTCAGACAACTAAGTAAAGCCTTGCCGCACCTCCTATGTTGGATTAATCCTGTCGGTGATCACTGCTCCTTGAGGATGGAGGGAGTCTGAAGGCACAGCAGTGTGCGTCTGCAGACGGTCCAACTTGTCCGTTGGATGGTAGATAAAACTCAGTGTGTCCAGCATGCAGAGGTGGAAAGAGTACAAAAATATTATACTTAAGTACAAGTACTGTTACTCTGATGTGATTTTACTTGAGTACAAACAAAGTTACCAGTCAAAAAATCTACTCAAGTAAAATTAAATGATTTAAAACGTACTTTGAGTAAAAGTAAAAGGTTACTTTTTAACAACAGGTGTTGAAGGCACCTGGAATTAATCAGTGACTTAAGGTGTCATCTGCAGCGCCTTCATTGATATCTGCAATATAATGCCAGCGTGCATGAAGACGCACGGCTCTGTGGAGAGCTCCACTCTGGCTGCAGCTTAAAAAAAAAAAAAAAAAAAAAAAAAAAAAGACCGATAGTATTAACCGGTCAAAGTTCCTGTTATCGGTTAACGGTTAAACGGTTATCCATGTGCATCCCTAATATGTGGTATGAAACCAATAAAAGACAGGCCAAAAGGTGTGTTTGATTGACAAACGTAATTTGCGCACACACAACAATTCGTTGAATATCTTTTGTGATACCTCATTAAAAATATTGATCGAGTTCTTCATTGTGTTTCTGGATTCTCGTTTGGATCTCTGCTCGTGTTTCAAAGTACTCATTTGGATTATCCCTCCAGATCCCATCCCCTTGTTAAATTTAACTTTGAACTCCACAAGACTATTCACATGCAGATTTTAAAAGCAAATATTGAAACTGTGCAAATGATTTTTTTAATTAATTGATTCACATTCAGGAATAAATACGGTAATTCAAATTCACTTTGAACTGGAACAGGATTTTCCCCATACAATAAACTTTTTGACTTTTTATCATTGTGTATGAGTCAGCTGTTGGGTTTGCCACTGATTAATGACAGCAGCACAAGAATTCTTTTAGGCACACACCCTAGTGAAACAGGTTTCACCGGAGAATAATTGAATTCTTCACTACTCTGAAACCAAATTGCTTGACGTGAGGTTGTGAGAGAACCAACATTAAAGACTGGAGCTTGCTTGGTACCGGCTGGCTGCTCTGTAATCGCAGGCGACAGGGCAAACATGCATTCAGATTTGTCCCTCACCAAGAACTCTGCTTTAAAAGGGATTTATTCTCTGGTTGGATTGGCAGCAGTGAATTTTCTGTTGCTTCCAGGAATCTGCCTCCTCAACCTGTCGGATGCGTCTAATGCTGAACCATCTGTCCCTGTTTCAAAGGACAACAACCCAAAAACACTACTCCTGGTCTGGGGTTTGAAGGGAAGAAAACCTCCTGATTGCTGGGAATACTTTCGAATCAGTGGGTGTACAATCACTGGAGACAGGAGAAGGTACAACGAGGCTGATGGTGTGCTCATGCGGCACTGGGATGTAGTCCGTGATAAAGAAGCTCCGCTCCCTCTGGAGCCACGACTACCTGCGCAAAAGTGGATATGGCTCAACTTTGAGTCTCCCACATTTTCTCTGCGACTGTGGGAATATGAAGGTATTTACAACCTCACACTGACCTTCCGAGAAGACTCTGATATCCTTGCGCCTTATGGGTCTTTAATCCCAAATGTGTTATCAGATACATTTCCTCAAGCTCGTTTTGCACATCGACTCAAATCCTCCTCGGATCCTCGTCCTGGCTTTGTGGCCTGGGTGGTCAGCCACTGGACAGATGATTTGGAGCGTGTGCACTTCTACAACCATCTTAAAGAGTACATAAAAATTGACATTTTTGGAGGTGCAGGGACCATCTTACCAGAAGGCAAAGGCAGTGTGGTTAAAATGATCAGACAGTACCGCTTTTACCTGGCCTTCGAGAACTCTCAGCACACCGACTACATCACAGAGAAGCTGTGGAACGCAGTGCGCGGCGGCGCCATCCCGGTGGTCCTGGGTCCGTCCAGGAAGAACTACGAGCGCTTCCTGCCCCCCGAGGCCTTCATCCACGTTGATGACTTCAACACAGTGCAGGAGCTGGCCCAATACCTGCTGAAAGTGAAGGACAGTCCATCTCTGATCACCATGCACCTCAGCTGGAGGAAAGACTACAGTCTGTACTTTGCCACGTGGGATGAACACTATTGCACAGTCTGCAAGGTGGTGCGGATGAGGAAAGGCAAGATTGATGTGGTCAAAAATCTTACAGCATGGTTTTATTCATGATATGATATCTCATGAAAAACTATGGAGTATTTAGGATTCCCATGTAACATGATGTGCTTTTAATAAGATTTGGTTGTTTGACAGGTTACATTACTAAACTAACAAACAAAGATAAATATTTTTCCTCCATTTTTCTAAATTTCTAAAATACTGATCTACTTTAGATTTCACAGCTTTGTGTAGTATTTTGTGCTTTTGCATGATCATAAATAATTGATGATTGTTTTCTCTGAAATTTCCATTCATTCATTGTAATTTATCCTCTCGATACTTTGATCATGCACAGTTTTGCTTGTGTGTTTGTGTGTGTGTGTGTATAAATGAGTGGCTGTATTGAAGGTAACCTTTCTGACATATGGGTTCTCGTTGAACACAACCTTCAACCATGTGTGGTATGAAACTAATAAAAGAACAGATGAAAAATGAAGTTTGTTTTGAGAGCGCACTTCCTCAAACCAAGGGTGACCATATGTCCTCTTTTCCCCGGACATGTCCTCTTTTAACGTCCTGTCCGGGGCGTCCGGGCGGGTTTTTTAAATTCAAGGAAATGTCCGGGGTTCACTGTTTCTCATAGCACGTGAACGTAAATTGACCAGCGCTTTGCACACAATACTATGATACTTTGTTGCGCGACGTAATTACTGAGAGGCGGTCTTGTGAGCCGACACACACACACACACACACACACACACACACACACACACACACACACACACACACACACACACAGATGGGACTTCAGACAGCGGAGCGCTTCTTCTTCTTCTGTGTTGTTTAACGGCGGATGGCATCATTTCAACAGGCGCATTACCGCCTCGTATCGCTATAGAGTGGGATCAGAGAACAATGTAAATTCTATTTATTAACCCCATTAATACAAGGTATGAGATCAATGCATTCCGACTGTTTACAACACTATTTATGGAGAACTGATAAATTCCTTCTCTACTTATTTCGACAGCGGAGCACGGAAAATGCCAAAGCCCAAGAGCACCTTCTCAGATGAACTGCAAAAAAAAGTTCCAACATACCGAGATGAAAAATACAATGTAGAAGAGAAGCAGGATGAAGAAAACAATTAAAGATTAAAAGTATATCTTTTTTGTTTTTTAAGTTAGTATTTTGGTGAGGCTCTTATATTCTTCTATCTTATTACAGTTATTAAGAAATATATTGTTGAACCTGGATTTTCTAACAGTTCATATTTAGAACATTATTTAATATTTGTAAAGAGTCTAAGAGAGCTATTATTTTGTTACAAGTTTTTACATTTCTTATTGTCTCATGCTAGCTGTTGCCAAAGCTGTCCGTCCCTGGGAGAGGGATCCCTCCATACTGTGGTTCTCCCCAAGATTTCTTCTTTTCCCACTGGGTTTTTGGAGTTTTTTCTTGCCGGATGTGAGGGTCGAAGGCGGTGGTTGCTTCGTTCTGTCTCGTTACTGTAAATATTGACATATTACCATTATGCTTATTCACTGTTTTTACTTTTACCGACAAATGTAACATCTTGAAGCCCTCTGAGGCAACTGTTGTTGTGATACTGGGCTATACAAAAATAAATTGATTGATTGATTGATTGATTTCATTTTATTTTGTTAAAGAAGTTAGTTTCGCATCATTGAAGCGTAATAAAGCGTGTGAATCAACCTCCGAGAAGCCTATCTGAATTTGTGCCTGGAGTACCCCTTCCTCTTTTTTGAAATTCAAAATATGGTCACCCTACTCAAAACTCATGCCCCTCAGATATACAAGACAGGATAAATTCAGTCATGCCGAATTGTGCCTCATTAAGCCAGACTGTGTGTTGAAGGGAAATTTACTTTATTTTGCGTGTTTTCAGTGCCTGAAGAATGCCGAGCGGGCCGAAACGTGCCGGCAAAAGACGCGATTTAAGTTTCACTTTCGTTTTTGTCATATTTGCGCTCCTCATTTTAGTTTGTGCCTTATACCATCTTTTTCCGCGTGATTTTTCTGATAATTCGGCCGAGTTCATTAATAATGAGGAATGGACCGTGTTTCGCCGCAGAAAGCGCTGCAGCTGTGTGTGCTTTGTTGATGCTCAGCTGGAGCACAATGTGTGTGTGTGGGGAGATGGGCGGGGGAGGGGGGGGGGGGGGCGGTTAACGCCTGATGAAAATATTTGTCGGCGTTAAGGAAGCAGTGCGTTAACGCGTTAACGTTTTCACTAACCCGACTGTAAAAAGTCGTCGAAGTAGAGAAATGACTGTGTTTTAGGTTCACCCTGGAGCACAGTGAAGAGGCTTTGACCAGCCTGACGGAGTACATAGATCGTTGCTTCAACCAGATCGTCATGGGGAAGCCGAATCAAACATCCACCCCTCTACTTCCTCATCTAAAGCCAAGAGACAGCGGGAGGAATCGTCTGGAGCTATTTCTCCACCTGCGAACGACTCAACGGACGTTCTTATCTCCATAGATAAGACAGGATCCACCGCCTGGGAGGGAGAAGACTCGGCGAGTCCAGACACAGACCCATCGTGGCCGTTCGTCAACTTCAAACAGAAGGAGCAGGTGAAGAGCCAGGGCCGGCAGCTGAAGGGAACCCACTAGGTTTTACAGGACTGATCCAAAAACTTACCAGACAGCCATATAGCCCAACGTTTAAATCCACAGTTTTAATTCTTTATATTCACTATAAATTAACATCTCTCACATTACACCTGCCATTAGAAATCCCACTTCAGTTGTAAATGGAATTACTGTACTTTTATTGAGGGTATTTTGTTGCACATGCACATCTACCATCATTAACTAAAATTCTTTAATGCATTGTGACTAAAACCACATGAGAATATTAAAATGAAGTACGACTCAATACTTTGCACATCAGAGTCACGTTGCCACGTCAAGCCTTCAGTCAAATGACTCTCATCAGACACCAGATCATCTCCAAATATTTAAGCTCACATGTTGAAGTTATTCATTCTCATCATCATTCCTGGGCTGTTCTTGATACGAGTGTTGTTGTTGTTGTTGTTGTTTTTTAAACTAAAGTGGCGAAACCGTTGAACACTTTAGATTTTTGGAGCGTTGCTTCTTGCTGAGGACTCGGCAAACGGAGGAAGGAGGATTAAAACCTGCTGAATACCAGCACCACCCTCCTGTGTTCTGACATGCAAAGTACAGGATGAACCTGATTATTTCCAAAATGCAAAAACAATGCAGTTCCCAGTCCATTGTCGTTGCGTGAACAGAGCCAGTGGAAGGAAAGCAGCTGGTATTTGTTTCAAAAGATGTGTGGGTGTGGAGAGGTATCGAGACAGGTGACAAGAGTCAATCCATCAAGAAGGGAGGAGGACATGAAGATGATGACAGTACAGGCTCGTCAAGGTGGGTGATGACTACAGCAAACGTAATGAACAATAGGCTTGATGATATCCGATGCATTTGCATTTTTTGGCTTCTTAAACTTAACCGGTACCTGAATTGGCAGGTGTTCAAGGACATGCCGTCAGTTACAATCATTCCAAAAAGCACGTCAGAAACTTGAGCAATGGCAGCCGTCACTGTCAGTCTTAAATCTTGTTCTAAATGTAAAAGTCTGTGGAAGAGAATTACAGTTGTGGCTGCTTTCTGAGCCTTGTGTTTATGGAGGCTTGTATCCAGTTGCATACAGTCTGTATTCAGACAATATCCGAAAGATGTGAAAAACTGACTAACAATCAATCAAGTAATGAGGCTTTACAAAGTATTTGAAGGTTTGGTCCAAAAGACGAACATCTTCAGAAAACTACAAAACCTTCACAAGAAATTATTCTGAATCTTCTGAATCTTCATAAGTGTCTCTCTGTGAGACGGAGATAGTTTTATTTTAGATAAAACTTGTGGAAACCAGAAGAACTGAGACACTAGGATGTTCATAAATCAAACTAATCTGATGCCCTGAGAGTCAATAGTTTCCAGGAAAACACTTTCATCTGCATCACAGTTCTCTGTAGTTTAGCCACACAGACCAATCTAACTCAAACCCTCTTCATAGACACCCAGCATGAAAAACCCTCTGCATGATCAATAAGTCAGTTCTGTTTGTCAATGCTTCAACGACAAAGCAAATAAAAAAGAATTCAGACCTCAACTGTAAAAACCGAAGCTCCTCAGCATCCACCTGTAAACAAGCCGTCCTCTGCCTCGGTTTCCCCTCAGATCACACTGAGAATCAGTGAATGATGGCAACTGTTCTATTCTGTGTTGGGTGTGGTGTGAATCGAACAATATGACAGTGCTTTTGATTATGTTACCAAACCTGATTCATCACCTCACTAAGTATCAAGTAGATGGCTTCTTCAATCAAATCAATCAATCAAATTTTATTTGTATAGCCCTTTACACACAAAAAGTGACCAAAGTGCTTTACAGTGAGATAAAAGCAATAAAATCATAACAACTAAAACAAATAAAACGGATGGTACAAATTGAAATTTTGTCCATGATCAATTAAAAGGAGCTATGAAAATAAAGACAGATAAAATACAATTAAACCAAGGTGCCACTGTGCTACTGAGAATTAAATGCCAGCCTGAATAGATGGGTTTTAAGCCTGGATTTGAAAAGGCCCAGGTCAGTGATGGTTTGCATGTCGGGGGGCAGTTTGTTCCAGAGTCTGGGCCCAGCAACAGCAAACGCCCGATCTCCCCAATGTTCATATCGGGCTCTAGGGACTTCCAACAAGAGCTGGTTTGATGACCTCAAAGTCCTGTTTGAACTGCGAACTTTGAGAAGCTCTGTAAGGTATGGGGGAGCAAGGCCATTAAGTGCTTTAAAAACAAAAAGTAAGAGTTTAAAATCAACTCTGAAAGAAACTGGAAGCCAATGCAGTGATAGAAGAACCGGGGTAATGTGCTCACGGCGAGGCGTGTTTGTTAGGAAGCGAGCTGCAGCGTTTTGCACCAGTTGGAGGCGATTCAGGCGAGACTGGGACACTCCGATGTAAAGGGCGTTACAATAGTCTGTTCTTGAGCTGATAAAAGCATGGATTGTCTTTTCCAGATCAGAGCGGTTTAAAAATGGCTTCACCTTGGCTAGGAGGCGCAACTGATAAAAACTCGCTCGGAACACACTGTCAATCTGTTTATCAAATCTAAAATCACTGTCAAGAAGAACACCAAGATTTCTTACAGTAGGTTTAAAATGATCAGACATCACACCAAAGTCTCCAGGCAAGGAGTCGCCAAATAAGATGCAGTCTGTTTTTGCTTCATTAAGATGAAGGAAATTCTGACATAACCACTGTTTAATGTCAGATATGCAGCCCATTACTTCTTTGACAGCATCACTCGTATGTGATGACACAGGCAAATAGATTTGCAGGTCATCTGCATAACAGTGAAATGATAATTTGTGATGGGCAATTATTGATCCCAAAGGCAGCATGTAGACAGAGAACAAAATAGGACCCAAAATGGAGCCCTGAGGCACTCCACATGTTAACGGGGCAACAGAAGAGGACAGATTGCCGATCCTAACAGAGAAACTTCTGTTTGATAAGTAGGATTTAAACCATTTCAACACAGTACCACGAATGCCGACCATCTGTAGGCGCGACAAAAGAATACTGTGATCAATAGTGTCAAATGCTGCTGTTAGATCTAGTAGTACCAGAACAACAGGACATTTAGCATCAACAGCAAGGGCGATATCATTGTGAACCTTCAACAGGGCAGACTCTGTGCTGTGTCTTGACCTAAAACCAGACTGAAATTTCTCGAGAATAGAGTTATGATCTAGGAACACATGGAGCTGTGTGAAAACAACTTTCTCAAGAACCTTTGAAATAAAAGACAGATTAGATACTGGTCTAAAATTAGATAAGATACTAGAATCAAGCTGAGGCTTTTTTAGCAGAGGTCTGACAACAGCGTGCTTAAAAGCATCAGGGACACATCCAGAGTTGAGAGAAGTATTGATTAGAATCAAGAGGGAGGGCCCCACAATGTTAAAAACCTCCTTCAGCAGTTTGGTTGGAAAGATATCTAAAGAGCAGTTGGTAGTCCTCATACCGTTTACAATGTCTGTGGGGGACGGAAGTGAGGCAGGCTCAAACTGATTGAACACTGCTGGGTATGAGCTCGTCAAATCAGACTGGTCTGGACAGTTACCACTGCTGCACAGGGCTCTCACAGACTTCACTTTGTCCATGAAGAAGTGCAGAAAGTCCTCGCAGGTAGAAACAGTGGCGTCTCTTAAAGATGATATATGAGGGCTCACCACAGAGCTGATGGTACTGAACAACACTCGAGGACAGTGAGCACTTGCAGAAATAATATTAGACAGGAATTGGGACTTTGCCTCTGTCACTGCCCTCTGGTACTGGGTGAGACTATCCCTCAGCATCTCCAGTGATACGTGTAGTTTGTCCTTTTTCCATCGTCGTTCGGCCTGACGGCAGCGCTGTCTCAGGCCACGTGTAGAGTCATTCAACCAAGGGTCAGCTCTTGGTCTGGAGGACCTACACTTGAAGGGAGCTATTAAATCCAAGATGCTGGTGCAAGTGGAATAGAAAGAAGACAACAGGCTATCCGGATTAATATTATCAGAAACAGGAAGCTCCATGTCTATGAAAGCAGCAGCAAATTCCCCTGCCGTGGAAGAGGTGATTATCCGACGGGAAGAGACGGGGACAGGGGCCTTACAGACAGGTGGAGGGGCGAGAACATCAAAAATGACAATCGAATGATCAGAGATGGGCATGTCTGATATTTCCACTATAGACACAGGCAAACCATGGGAAATTATCAAATCCAACGTGTGCCCGCCCTTGTGTGTGGGCCCATTCACAGACTGAGTTAGATCAAAAGATGATAGCAGGCTTTTGAAATCATCTACCTGCTGATTGGATGGGCAACAGACGTGTATGTTAAAATCTCCACAAATCAGGATATATTCATATTTGGGTGCAACTTCTGCTAAAAATTCAGAGAATTCCTGGATAAAAACCCTGTTGTATTTCGGAGGTCGATATACAACAGCACAAAAGATTGGATAAACAAGGTTCAATATAAACAACTGCACTTCAAATGAGGAATAATTATTTGCATGTAAATACTTGCATGCATAGTTATCCCTAAAAACCGTGGCCACGCCCCCTCCAGTAGACGCCCGCGGGGTGCTAAAAAAAGAGCAGCAAGGTGGGAGAAGCTCCGTAAAAAGACTGTCATCATCATGTTTTATCCAGGTTTCAGTCAACAAAAGGAAATCCAACCTGTGGCTCTTGAAGAAGTCTTTTAGGATGTAGGTCTTCTTTGAGAGAGGCCTCGTGTTGAAGAGAGCAAAGCGCAGCGTAGAACGGCCTTTCTCCTCAGAACCAAGAGCAACGGTATGAAGGTTTTTCTGCACGGAGCCTCGCCGACAGACGCTGATGCGCCGCGGGCAGCTGAGTTGTCCATAATCCACGGCGGGGACAGTTGACTGGAGCCACCGGACCTCCGAGGAGCGCCGCACGGTGAGACCGAGGTATCTGGGAGGGATCCGCGTGACAGGGTTGCACGCTGAAGACCGCGCCAGGTAAGTCCTTAAGCGAACAAGCACACCACCTCTTTTGCCCCGCTTTCTGCTGCGGCGTTTGTGTGGCAGCGGTGCGGGTAGGCGCTGCAGATAGTGAGGCAGAGACGCGAAGAATGGCGGTAGCGTCTTTGAGTGATCGCTACAGCCAGAGATTGCGGATTTTGTCACGGAATCACGAATATCCAGAAGGGTCTGGCAATCATACAACAGTAGTGGTGACACACGTTCAATAAAAACAGTTAGAAACAGCAGTAAAGTTAAAATACTGCGCAGAGGTAGACGGCCAGCCGGATACAGTGGCGCCATCTTGCCTCAGCCATCTTCAGACCCTTGATGGATGAAAAACAACAAAAAACTAACCTGAAGTGTTTGAGGAGCAGGGGCTGATTAAAGGAAGCAAAGTCAAAAGTTTATTTTTCAATGTCTAATCAACTATGTAACAGCTGACATGTTTTTATTGGAGCAAAATGAATCAACACAGTGGCAAGTCGTTTTTATCATAATTATAGTTATAGTCATCACATGCATGCAAAAGAAACACAGTTCAAAGCATTTGCATCAGACCAACTGGAGTTGATCATGTGTCTTATATAATGATTTGGCCCTGATCCAACTGGCTTCATCAATTTGTGCTGTTCATCTGACAAGCTGACTCATCTCATTTAACTCTGGGTAGCTCAGGGATTAAAAATATTTGGATGTTTTAGTCATTGTCATCTAATTTGGCCCTGGGGGCCATAGGTGTGAACACTAACTGGGGTTTTCCACATTCTTGTGTTGGTACTGAAACTTTTGGGCACGTCACTCAAGGCTGTTATTTTCCAAGGGCATTTTACTGCCGATCACCACAAAACACAGAAATGGCAGAAACACAGAAAATGATGAATTTGTCAAGCCAGGACATGAGTGAATGCTGTGTGTTCTTGTCATGAAGCAACACACACACACACATGCGTGCACAGAACACTATGCAAGACGATGTTAGTGATCTTGTCTGGGTCATGGCTGATGCTTCCTTCTCGGTCTTTAACAGCCGACATTGTATTTTTGTCTTTATTTGTTTATCTCCACTTTTTATTTATTTACTTATTTTATTTTTTTCAATCATTTTTTGGTAATACTTTACTCGAATCACCCCTGTATAACACATTATAAGTACATTTATAAAGCATTATAATGCCATTACAGCACGTGCGACTGTATTTATAAACACTCATAAATGATCACAATGCCAGGACCTAACCTTAACCCTAACCCTATGCTGTATAGTGGGTTATAAAGCATTGTGATCATTTATGAGTGTTTATAACTACTTATAATGTGTGATACTGGGTGCTTCAAGTAAAGTGTTACCCAATTTTGTTTTTATTACATTTTTTTTTTCTTCCCTTTATGTGCGTGAGTGTGTTGTGTGTATGTTTGTCGGTTTGGCCTTATGGTTAGGGTGGGATGGTTAGTGACATGCAACGCAGTTTTTCCAAATTGCACCACTGTGTATATCTTATTTTGTAAGTCAGGTTTTTGTTGCAAAAGTTCAATAAATAAAGTTGAAAAAAAAAAAGAGATTACTTTGCTAGTTTCTGCACTTAAAAAGTAACTTCACTACTTATTACTTCACAATTCCTTAATTCACGTGTAGATTCTTGGACAAACATCATGGTCACTTATTGTGTCGACATAGTGTTTATTGAAAATGTAAAACTATTGGAAAATAGTCTCTTAACAGGTTCTTGGAAACATGAGGAAAAAAAACTCCCCCCAAAAAAAGATAAAAAAAAAAAAAGAAATAAAAA
This sequence comes from Salarias fasciatus, assembly GCF_902148845.1. Classification (NCBI taxonomy): domain Eukaryota; kingdom Metazoa; phylum Chordata; class Actinopteri; order Blenniiformes; family Blenniidae; genus Salarias; species Salarias fasciatus. The sequence goes on from NC_043754.1 coordinate 4,780,063, forward strand.
AAAAAAGAAAATGAAATGCTTGATGCCCGGAGGTGTTCTGGGCATGTCCCATTGAGAGGAGACCCCGGGGAGAACCCAGGACACGCTGGAGACACTATGTCTCTCGGTTGGCCTGGGAACACCTTGACATCCTCCAGTAAGAGCTGGAGGAAGTGTCTGGGGACAGGGAAGTCTGGGCATCCCCACTGCCCGAGCGACCCGGTCCTGGATAACCGGTAGAAAATGGACGGATGGATGGATAAGTGGTCGATAAAAAATACAAAAATAAAGATCTGATGATTTTATCCTATGAAATTAAAACACAAATGCACTTAAACTAGTAGAGGGAAACAAATGTAACTAATTTAAAAGGCAGAAAATTCTCTCCACCTGTTAATGAATTATTAAACTATGAAGATGGTCGATGGATGGTATTACAGAAGAAAAGGACTCTCAGCAGTATCTGATTGATGAGTGGGTGCAGGTGATCAATGGGGAGCAATGGGAACCTCATTGTTCTTTGCAGAAGCTGCAAAGTTTCAGCTCATTTCTACTCAGTCTTGAACACTTTCCTCCTCTGTACTCCAGCTGTCACAGCAAAGGGGTGGAGCAGCAACAAAGGGGCGGGGCATCAAGTTGGTGTTCGGAAAAGCGGGAACCGTCACATGACGACCTTATCATGACTTTTGAACCAAATGTGACTCTGCTCAGAATGTAATAGTGCAGATTTACAGACGCGATCACAGGTGTTGATTAGGATTTCACTTGGAGAACTTAGAACATGTTTAGGTGAGTGAAGAGAGATCTTTTTGATGAGCGAAAGGTTGTGTGGTAAACAAAGGTCTGAGTGAGGTGAAAGGACAATCATTATCTTCCTGCCATGCCATAAAATTTGATGCAAATTGAATGCAGTCTTTTGTGTAAGGACACTTTGATATATGGACAGATGGGGGGATTGAACTAGTAACCTTGAAATTGAAAGTTGACTTTCTGTACCAACTGAGCCACAATTGATTGAGCCCACAATGTCGCCAGTGACACTGTGCTGGTGATTTGGACATCAAACAGAGTGACGGAGCAGCCAGTCCAGCTTGTATTGGCTCAACTTTTGGGAAGTTTATGCTGATGCACCAGGAGCAGGCAGAGGGACACATCACAAATTCAAGTCCTTGATGGTGCAGACTGAACAATGGTCTGTCTCTTTCATCCTGTAGACTGACGGATCAAACAGTGCTGAGGGCTTATGCTTACATAATGTTTATTGTACTATGTGTTGTGTTCTCCTATTAATGCCCTGTTGAGCAATAAAAGATTGATTACAAAAAAAATCCTTGTGTCATTTGTTTCATTGCAACAATTTCAGAATATTGCAGCAAAAAACTTAGTTGTTTTGCAGCTTTTAAAAGAAATGTTGCCAATTAAAGACAACACACCATGTCGTGGGGGATGGAACGTCCAGTCGGTCTGTCACTGCACAAACAAGAGAGACACAAATTCAATCAAACGCAAATGTTCCACAGTGTCTGGATTGAATAAGATGGATCACTTAAGGCAAAAGCTATGCAGCCACAGGTACATGCAGACACCACAAAGAAACATAACTGAAGCATTGATTTTTTTATTATGCAAGTGACATGAATTGCAACCTAGTTTAAGTTTAAATTACATGTTTGTCACACTGATACCCACCAAAACCATCCCCAACAAAAATAATATCTTCATGACAGTTAAAAGAGTGAAACTGAAGCACTTCATAATGTTCCCCCACAAACTTACATTTTAACTGGTACATTAATTTTCCTTGATTTCTTGTTCATACAAAACAAAACCCCATCACACCTTCAATTCATCCATTTTCGAAACCCCTTCTCCTTCTCAGGGTCGCAGGTGGCTGGATCCAATCCCAGCTGCTGCGTGTGAGGGCGGGTTACACCCTGGACAGATCTCCAGTCTATCACAGGGCCAGCACATATAGACAACCATTCACACCCAGGGGCAATTTAGGGTGACCAATTAATCTGACATGCATGCTTTTGGACCGTGGGAGGAAGCCGGAGTACCCGGAGGGAACCCACGCACCCACGGGGAAAACATGCAAACTCCACACAGAAAGGCCCCCAGCCAGCAATTGAACCCAGGACATTCGTGCTGTGAGGCAAGAGCGCTAACCACTGTGCCACCATGCAGCCATACCTTCAATTCAAGTGAGCTTTATCTTTGCAGAACAGATGAGCTCAGGAAGTTTGTAATTGTGCCGCTGATGGAAGAAATCAACGTGTCCAACTGCAGTCATGCTCCAAAGATGTTTGTGAATCTGCAGTTACCTGAGTCAGGTAATGTGTGTCATGACTCAATGTTGGGGTCTCCCAAAGATTGAATGTTAGGTGGCTCTGAAGTGCGAGTGTGCCAGACTAAAACCTATGGGTAAAGAGAAAAGCATATAAAAGTAGAAAAATGGTTAATGCAGGTCAAGTGTAAGACACCAATTCTATTCGAAAATACCACACTGTACGTGTATTAGAGCATTTGAAATAATTGAAAATGGAACTTAAGAGGCACTTTCAAGGTTCAGTGTGGAGTATTGTTTTCGTGAAAACTAGTCTAAAATGATCCAAACCTTTGAATAAAGAATGAAAAAAAAAATCACCAGTGATGGTATCTGAAAAACGGCTATTAACATGATATTTACTTAAATTGGTTTGCTAATCTATCAACTGTCACTGGATTAATTGACTCTCGGGTAATTTTCCACCTCAAAAGAGTGGGGTGTCAGTAACCACTTCCACACACTGCACGCGCCAAGAACTAATATTGTCATTTATGAGACATAAATCAGGTTGAAACCATCTTTTTCTTACCTTGGTACAGTTCGCGGCTTTCGGCTCCAGGTCGCTGAGAGTGACCAGACGCTGTAAAAACGTGGTCTCCTGTTTTCCCCGTGATACATTAAACAGTCTGAAGTTTACGTCTGATTTGGACAAAATCAGCTTCAGGTTTATTGCAAATCCTGCCATGTCGATGGCAAAGCGTCGATTTGGGGCAAACACAACAACCCAGCCGGACACTTTCCCCAATTCATTGACTTTGCAGGACGCGAAGCGCATTTCACCTGTGAAGCCCACCGGCCACACGGAGACTTTTTTAGTGTAGCGCATCTGAAAGATAAAACAGATATAGAAATACAAGTCAATCGTCAAGGCAAAAGAGAGAGGAAAGGATGAGGAGGCAGGATGCACTGAATCCAATGAAGAAAAGGACTTAACCGGATCAACTAAGTTTCCTGAGTCAGTACAGCTGAAAAGCTGGACACAGTAGAAAAGTCAAGTGTGATCACAATGTCAAGATGAGCTGTCTACTCAGCAACATATTTAGTTTGGACAGCTTTCACTGTCATGTGTGGTGGTGGGGCGTGGTCAGGCTCAGCTGTGGGGGAGAGTTAGTAAAGGTGGCTCAGGGAAAGTGCTGCAGAACACCACTGACTAACCACTATTGATCATCTCTCTTCCTCTCTCTCACAGTAGCGTCTCGGACTCAAAAGGAGCGGCGACAGTGAAGTACGGGGGTTGTTTGTGCTGTTTGGAGAGAGGCCTGGAAAGGCACTTTAGTGCTGCTTGTGACCAGGAAACCAATAAAAACATCTGAACTCTGATGATCTTCTTCCAACCTGTTCCTGGAGAACTCACAACCTGAGACAGAGACGATATGTTTGCCCACGATTGTAAGAATTAAAAAACGTCCCAGGTGACCCTGCAGACTGACAGATCAAACCGCTGAGGGCTGTTTTATCTCAGCAGGTGTAGGGTGTTCATCATCTAGTGTTGCAGATGCTCTACAAGCTGTTGGAAATAGAGACGGGGTATAGCATGGGGGTAGGACAGCTCTGAACACTGATTGTAAACTCTTGCTATGAAGTAACTGATTTCTTCTTCCTGCATATAAGCAGCAGCTGGCTGAGACAGACAGGGGAGATTCCCGAGACAAAGTCAGAGCAGTAACTGTTTGAGTCTGACCCGTGAAACAGAGAACTGGCCTCAAACAAAGCACCCAACAACAGGCTGTAATCAGTTTGTGAAGTCGACTGAAGTGACAGAAAAGATCATGAAAGTGCTGTGGTTGTGAGATGTTGTGCTGAGAACCCACAGATTGTTCTGCTCCCTCTTAAAGTCACCTCACCTCGTCGAACAGCTCCAGACTGTATGTGTTGTCATCGTCTGCAAAGTAGACCACGCCTTCATTGCTGTCATTTACGCTGAAATTGTCCCGTAGCCACTTCAAAGCCAAGTTTCTCTGCCTGCTGCCCCTGGAAGTAATGTTCTCAGTTTCATGCACGTTGAGGTGGGTATACTTCAGCCCTGTTTTTCTGAGGAGGTCTCCAACCAAACTGGTCTTGCTTTCAGAGTCTTCGACCACGATCCAGTGCAGGTTGGCCACATGGAGCAGAGTATTGGACATGCGTGTCAGGTCCGCTTTCTGCACTAATCTTTTGTATGTAGGCGTGATGGCGTAGATGGTGGGCAGACTGTCGGACCAGGGCGGAGGCCGAACGTAGACCTGTTTATTGCAGTCCTTGTTCCAGCTTGGGATGATATTCCTGAAAGTCGACATCCCTCTGCTACAATCTGCTCAGGACGCAAAATAAAGATGATGAGCTCATGCATGACAGCACATATAGATTTACCATTGTGCCTCTTTCAGCTCCTGAACTTAGTTGTCGTTAGATCAAAGCATTGCCCAGAGAGAATTTTCTGACAGATGCAGTCAAGGCTGAAGTAATGTGTATCCCCTCCTCTATGATCTTCAGCTGATGTACTAACATCGAGTGTTTCATTCTGTCGATATTTGTGATCATGTGTCACAAAACTTGTTAAAGCTAGGGTCAGCGATCTTGGAAAACTAGCATGTATTCGAATGTAGCATCTCCCCAAGGCTCCGCCAAGCTCCGCCCAGCTCCCACCCCATTGGAGGAGCTCCCGCTGTTATGGGGGGAACGCACTGGACGCGGAAGCGCTGCACACGTAGTTTCTGATCGTCTCCCATGTTAACTTATCTGACTGTCCGCACACAACGCGTATGACAGGCCATTAGAGACAATAATCGTCATTCACTTATGCGTCAGTAAAGACAAAACCCCCGCAAAAAACGGCTGCGCGTGCCGAGCCTTGCGCTCTGCAGCGCGCCGGCTCTACTTCGTTCTATTTTTCATGCGAGGGGCAGGGGAGGAGGGGTGGGGTGGGGTGGGGTGTGGTGGGGGTGGGGCATCTGATTGGTTCCTGAAGAGCGGTCCGCGCCTTACGATTGGTCGGAGTTTTTACTGTCCTGTGGCCGCTGCAGTTGTCAGATTTTTTCCGCACCTTTTTCCATACACATAATGTATTGACTTCTCCCAGGGGGCAAGGAGCATTTCACTCATTATGACAAAAAGTGCTTTTGGACAACATCGCCTGCCCTATCTTTAAGTAGTTCAGCCAGGATCACTTTGTCAAAAAATTATTACAATTCAGAAAGCATAAAAATTCGAGTTACAATTATTGCATGACAACAAAAATTACGACTGCTTGCATTAGGATAACATGACGATTACATGCCTGTGTAACGATACCAATGGAATTACAAGCTTAACGAAGCAATTGAACTTTGGCAGTGTGGCTCTGTTCTGGGATCTCCCTCCTCTTCCCAACGCCTGTGGGGAAAACCTGAGGCAGCGAGAGCACTCCTCCCTGATTTCCAAGTGCCGACTTGGAGGTGCATGAGAGAGGGAGAGCAGCAGCAAGAACCCCCAGAACAGAGCAAGCATAATGATAATGTGACATAGGAAGTCAGGACACAAAGGAGGAGCTGGGGAGGAGGTGGGTTATGAGCAGTGTGCAGATGACAGCCAGACTCTCAGGTGGACTGGGGCGGCCTAAATAACACGCCAAATAGATCAGCTGACCTGGCTGGGAGGGGGAACCAATCACCTGACGTGAGACTGCGTGATAGGCCACCCATAAGCATATGAGTGAGAGCTCGGCCAAGCAGCTTGACTCCGTGCCTGTCTGAACAACGCTTTGCTCCATAACTGCCATCATCAGTCACAGCGAAAGTTATGGTGGGATACACATTATCCCTGCTGCAGCACGGCTGCAGGATTGCCTGCCCTCAGCACCAGTGTACTCAACATGAGTGCATCCTGAATGAAGTGCACATCTTGAAGACCCTGTTTTGTGCTTTAGCAAAGTTTATAAATGAGGCCTCTGCTGGTCTGGACTGTCTAACACTGGGATGTCAGACCATACTGTCGGTTGCTTCTCTGTCCAGTCATAAGCAGTGTGTTCTGTCAAATGGTCTTTATTCTGCTTTCCTAAACATCTTAATTGGTGTATCAGAGGTTCTGTTTTAGGGCCCACCCTTTTTACTATTTATATGAATGACGTGGGCCATAATGTTAATGCTTCCATGCATCCTTATGCTGATGATACAGTCATCTATTGTCATGCAACATCAGTTGTTTGCAGACCTGCAGTCTGTTTTTAACACTATTCAGGTGCAAGTCTGCTTCGGACACCCTGGCTGAGTTTGTAATCAGCTTTCAATACTTAAACATGGCAGTCGATGACAGTCTTTCTTTTAAAACTGACATTGACCTGTTACTGAGGAAGCTAAAACTGAAGCTCGGAGTATTCTTCAGAAATAGAGCCTGGATCTCAATAAACCTGTAAAAATCAAGGTTAAATAAAATGAAACAACAGCTGTGATGAAGCTTACCTTTTGCTTCAGCAACAAGAGGCGCGATGGTGATGGGGTAAAATATTTGAAGGAAGAGTATTAAAGGCACCACGATCAACAAACCTGTAAAGATGCCTTTTATGTTCACCACCTGCGGCATCCTGAGTTGTGCTACGTTCTGTAAGACAGATAAGTGATACAGCACAGTCAGAAAAATCAGCCTGATCCTTCCAGTCACAAAGCATAGACCTCTCTCAACAAATAAGAAACCCTTGGAAATCTTCTTTGACTGTGCCTCGAGTTATTTTTCTGTGCATCCATGAAGTTGTTGTTTTCACAACCAGTGTTTTTGACTATGGATATGCTGTCAGGAGAGGGTCTGCCTCCCCTGTCATCATGGACAGAAATAATGTAAATAGTTACATTTATCCAATGATTCCAGTCAGGAAGATGACATTAGGCTGCTTTGACACCAGGCTTGTCCAAGACTCGGCTCACCCTGGTGGTGGTGGTGGTGGTGGTGGGGTGGGTGGTGGTGGTGGTGGTGGTGGGGGGGGGGGTGGGGGGGGGGGGGACTAGGGGGGCCAGGATGGACTGCTCCCTTGCTCCAGTCTGAATGTCTGGCTGGTCGGTGCTGATCAGCTGTTCCTGGTTCCCCCCCTCCAGAACATGGACTCGGTCCAGCCGGAGCTCTTCCACACGTCCGCCTCTTTCCAGCTCCTTTAGTTTCTCCTCAGAAAACTTGAAAACCCGTCGACGTGGAACCGTTTGCACAGACTCCAGAAACGCTGCGAGGCTCCAGGAAGGCGGAGCTCCGACCGCCCTGCTGGAAACACCAGCGTCAGACCGAAGCCCGGCGGAGCTGCTGACCGTTTTGTCTTAAATCAGACTAAAGCATCAAACTCCGTGTGTCTCCAGAATCCTGCACCAGGCCGATGTGCTCCAGATGTGCACGACATTCAAATCTGTCGATGCTTGTTTTCTACTTTTGAATGTGAAGCAGCTTCTCAAGGCCGTTCGGACTCATCGACCGCATGGATCTGGTCAGATTGAGGTCTGAAGAACAGCAGCTCAGCCAATCAGAAGCTTTCTGTCTTTCCCTTTAAGAGCCGGGTGTCGTCACGCACAGCGCTAGCACCTAGCATGACGGCGGATTCACCAACGAGCCATGAAGACGGTCCGACAAACAAGATCTCACAAGAGACAAGAGACAGACACCTGAAGGCACCGCGCTTCGTCCTCCCATCACAACACTGGACCGCGGCCCTTCAGAGTCCCTGCAGAGGTAGAACATGAAGCCTGGAGCTGAAACAGGAAGAGGAAACCATGAAGTGAAAACCACAACAACAACAACAGCAGTGCAGACGGTCTAACGAAAAGCTGCAGGAAGAACAGAAGAACCCGGTTCCTCGTCTTTTGGGTTGTTTCTGCCACTTTGTGACGTTTTGAGAAGACTTTCCAGAGAGCGGCGGATTCTGAACCCGTCGCCATGGAAACGGAACTCGCTGGACCTGCAGCAATAACAGAGGGAAACAGCAGCGTTCTCCTCCAGCCACGAGCACACTGATCCGGTTTACAGCAGCGTCCTGCAGAGCACAGCGCCACCTGCTGGCCTGGAGGCACACCACACCGTTCCTGACTTTCTTTTTGTCTTTATGGAAATGTGGCGGTCTGACCCTTCAAAATAAGAGCGGCAGACTTCAGGATCAAATGAAATGTTAGTTTTCTAAACATGTACTGAAAGTACTCTTTATTTTCAGCCTCTGCGGCTCGTGTGTCGTTTAGAGCAAGGCGCCAGAGAACCTTTCACTCGTCTCCAGCATGACTTTCTCAAACACTCTTTATTTTTTCTTCTCATCCGACGAGCAAAAAACAGAAACCCCCCTGCAGTTAACCAGCGTTCGCTGACGGCACAGATAGTGTGTATATTGGATTTTTCATATGTTTGAAGGTTTGCATATTTATTGGCATTTGGTTTGTGTGTGAGTGTGTGAATGTGTGTGTGTGTGAGTGTGAGAGCGACTGGAGGACGAACACAACACTTTCTGAAGAAGGCTGATGAAGCAGCCGTCAGAGACGCACATCCAGACTCCAGCCAGGGGAGAAAACAACAACAAACAAACAGACAAACAAACAGAGGAGTGCTTGCTTGTGTGTGTTTGGTGGGTTCAGCGATTCGGTGGCCGGAGGAGGAAAACTCCACAGAGACTGGGACGAACCTTTCTGAGGACAGAGGACGACCTCGGCGCTCCTTCCTTTTTACGTGACGGCTTTTGAAGAAACTGTGAATCAATTTCAGCTCCGTTTTGTACTAAAACACACAGATGGAATCACTTGTTTCTAATGTGAAGATGTCTACAAAAAAAAAAACAAACCAACCCCATGTTATATTGAATGTTCTGATTGTTCGCTGTGACGTTTGTTGCTCATTAATATTTGGTTCTTGGGTTTTTTTTTTTTAAATGGATCTTCCAGAGCAAGTGACACAGATTAGGGGAATATTTTTATTTCATTTGTACACTTTGTTGTCATAATCTATTGTGTTTCAATAGACCAATTTTAATAATTAAAACATGTAAAGGTACCAGTTGTTTCTTCATTCAAACCTGTTTATCGTTTTGACCTGATCTGAGTTTCCATGGAAACGAGATGTACATTTTCCATTAGGAATCAGCTAAAGATGGAAACGCCGATGAACTACGACCACAGAAAGAACTGATCCAGGTTGGTTCCAAACGTCAGAAATAAAGGCTGAACTGCTGGAACAGGAGAAAGGAGAGTCCTAAAAGGCCGGCGGCTCGCTTCACGTGTTCTGCTTCGTTCTCCTTCCCGCCACAAGAGAGACAGATACGATATTATATGTCAAACGAAAGATTTATGGCCCCCAATAAACCCCTCCCCTCGCCATATGTCCACCATTTGTCCAGCGTATGTCCACTGCGCATTTGTTCCCCCCCCCCCCAAACTTCCTTCCGTCTGAGGTCTTTTGAAGTTTTTACGACGGGTTAGGTGTTGACACATCTGAAGGGATGAGTAGGAGCCAGACAGACGGTTAGAGGGGGGTGAATTTATATCGTATTTCGAGATGGCGGAGAAACGTGTCATGAAGAGGTTATATTACAAGCCGAGTCATCCTGGTAGTTTCGGCGGGGTAGAGCGACTTCATAAAGCGGTTTAAGATGAGACGGGAAAGAAAGTTAGGGTGGAAGATGTGAAAGACTTTTTTATCATCTCAAGACACCTATACTCTGCATAAACCGGCTAGGGTACATTTTCCAAGGAACAGAGTTTTTGTTACAAGACCTCTCAAACAATTTCAGGCAGACCTTTGTGATATGCGCGCGTTAGCGGATGAAAATGATGGGTATAGTTATTTACTCACGGTCATAGATGTGTTTTCCAAATTAGCGTACGTGCGAGCTTTGAGAAAGAAGACCGCGGCTGAGGTGGTGTCTGCCTTTGAATCCGTCTTTTGCGAGAGCCAGACGCCTGAAAAACTACAGACTGATGCAGGAAGAGAATTTTTCAACAAAAGTTTCAAGATTCTGATGAGGAAACACAACATCGTACATTTTGCCACAGCCAGTGATCTAAAAGCCTGCGTGGTTGAAAGATTTAACCGAACGTTATAAAGACCAGAATGTGGAGATATTTCACTGCTAAGAACACTAGACGGTACGTGGAAGTCCTGCCAGACTTAGTAAAAAGCTATAATAACACTTACCACAGCAGTATAAAAATGCGCCCGGTTGATGTGACGAAGGGCCTTCAAGTGTTTCACAATCTGTATGGTACGCCTACACCACCAGACAAGAGAAAACAAAAATAAAGGCAGGATTTAAGGAGGGCGATGTTGTCAGAATATCCATGTTGCGAGAGGCCTTCGATAAAAAATACGAACAGAGTTTCACGGATGAAGTATTTACGGTGTCAGAATGCATTCCGCGTACTCCACCGGTATACGAACTCAAAGATTATGACAGCGAAGCGATCGAAGGTTCATTCTATGAGCCGGAGCTGCAGAAAGGGAAAAAAAAATAGACTCATTAACATTTAACTCATTAACATTTCTCAATCATACAATTTTCAAACAGTCTGTTAGATATTACATTTTACTACAAACAGATATGTCCGGGTGTCTGTAGCACTTTAGGTGGTTATATGACCTTTTTAAAGCTCTCCAGAGGTGAACCTAAAAATTATGATCTAAACAAGAAACTCAGGTTTCATCTTAACATGTAAAGCAAATAATCAAAAGTGTTACTATTTGTGACCTGAAGATAACCAAATCTGCTCCTAACTTGAAATTTTAAGTTACTGCTCTCAAAACTCTGAAACATGTCGTGTCCTTTGTGATAAGCATCGTGAAATTCTCTGATATTTCCCAGTTAACGTGATCACTGGAAAACCTTCACATCCACCCAAGTTCTAATATATAGATCTGAAAATACAACTCAAAAGGAGGTAAGGTTTTTAAAAAAGTGTATAAAATACAAGAAAAGGTATAAATGAATAGTAAAATCATTCAAAGACAGAGTCTCATTCTAAATATTCAAAATAAAGCCACACAAACTTAATCAGGAAGCGTAGACACGCGCTTGAATAAAAACAGAATAACTGGTTGATCATTTTCACAAACTCAAATTCAATTTTCTGTATAAGAGACAATAATGATGTTGTCGATGTACGCCAAACAAAACCGAGTCAGCAGGTAATGTCAGCTTTGAAAGCTGCTGTCTCACAGCTGCAGCGTCGACGGTTGGACTGTCTGAAAAAAACACAAACAACGTTAATCTTGTAAAGCGATATTGTTGGTCACAGAAGGTGAAACTAAACAAATCCTATGTATTCCTGTGTACAGCAGAACACAAATACACAACTGTGTACCATTTCACTCTGGCTGCTACTGATACTAAGATAGCATTAACATCTGGTACAACCGGAGTTAAATGAATGACGCTGAAATTTATTTATTTTTCCTGTGCAAATCTGTACTTCTTTGTTCCTGGTTTCAAAAATGGGGTTTATTGGGGTGTTGTTTGGAGACAGACATGACACTCTTCGGTTCAGCAATGATTGAACCACTGGTCTGATCCCCAGTTCTTTTTCCTTTGATAAGAGATACTGTTTAACTCAAACAGGATATTTCACATAGTTAATTCTTGCTTGATAAGGTTCCACAGCCTACATGATTTGCAAATACAGATTTTCTTCTCCTTTCTAACAAATCCACAGAAACATTACCAAAGAACCAAATATGACAAGCCCATGTAAGGGCAGCATTTCTATCAGAACAAAGAAAGAACAAAATAAAGTGCTTAGTTTAAGAAACAAATATAAACATCAGCTTTACATACCTTTTCCTGTAGCAATTTCTTTTCTGATCAGTCTCAACCAGCTGCACAAGAAAACAGAATATCAGCTCAATTTACATTTTGTCACTCTTTTTCTACTCTGACAGACAGTAATGCGCGCAGCTTTACACACTCCGTGCTGCAGTTTGCACCACTGTTTTACATGATTTGCGATGGCAGATTTTCTTCCCCTTTCTAACAAATCCACAGAAACATTACAAAAGAACAAAATATGACAACCCCTTGTAAGAGCAGCATTTATATCAGAACAAAGAAAGAACAAAATAAAGTGCTTAGTTTAAGAAACAAATACAACCATTTACATACCTTCTCCTGTAGCAATTTCTTTTCTGAACAGTCTCAACCAGCTGCACAAGAAACAGAATTTCAACTCAATATACATTTTCTCACTCTTTTTCTACTCTGACAGACAGTAATCACTCCGTACTGCAGTTTGCGCCGCTGTTTTAGGTGGCGTAAAGATTAGTTGTGCGTCAACTCTTGCCTGTATCTTGTTTATAGCACTCCCTACATATAACGTGACTCTGTTGCTCGTCTGATACTTTAAAACTGAACCATCTCTGAATTACTGAGCCACTGTTTTTTTTTTTTTTTTTCTTTTACTGAATGGGGTTTTTATTGGGGGTGTTGTTTGGAGACACACAATGACTCCCTGTTTCAGCAGTGATTCAACCACTGGTCTGACCCCATTTCTTTTTCCTCTGATCAGGGATACTGTTTTAACAAACAGGATATTCTGCATAGTTAATTGTTGCTTGATAAGGTTCCATACCCAGCAGTCCTACATGATCTGCGTGCTGCGTCCATAATTTAGATGGAACAGACGCTCAAACTGACAGAGGTTGTAACAACACATCCAACTGAATGAACTTCTGCTTTCATTGTATTTTGCAGGATTTTAATGAACAAAAATGCAAAGTGTCCTCGTCATACGACCAAACAACATTTTAGTTGCTATCTTCATCATCTGGTTGTCTATGGAGAAACTGGTAACAAATGCCAAGCATTTTAGTCCCAGTGATCATTTGCAACTGCACTTTGAAGTTTTTACGATGGGCTAGGTGTTGAGGAGATGAGTAGGAGCAAGACAGACGGATAGAGGGGGTGAATTTATATTGTACTGAGAAAAGCGTGCCATGAAGAAAGTCAGCGTGGAAGATGTGAAAGATTTTTTTATCATCTCAAGACACCTGTACTCTGCATAAACCGGCCAGGGTACATTTTCCAAGGAACAGAGTTTTTGTTACAAGACCTCTCAAACAGTTTCAGGCAGACCTTTGCGATAGGAAGACGGGCTCACCTTTCCTCCTCTCCTCTCTTTCATCCTCTGGTTGTCTATGAAGAAACTGGTAACAAATGTCAAGCATTTTAGTCGCAGACCCAGTGATCATTTGTAACTGCACCGATGAATGGTTCAATGTTTCCGTGCACATCTTTTAATAATAACATCAGTCCCTCTGGAGAGAGACAAACAGTATTTGTGGACTTTCTACTCTGTCCGAGAATGGTTTATCTACTGGTCTGCTTGACAGAACGCTAATGTTCTGATTCCCTCTATTGTGAACAGTCAAGTCACCACATCAACATTTAGAAAAACAGAGGCTGCTTTCTGCCAAACAGTGAAATACTGTCCTACCGTCTGATGTATGTTTGGAATGTTTTACTGTTACTCACTCTGGAGCACAAATTCTATATAATCTTAATTTTGATAGCATATCTTTTTCCTAAAAATGAAAACATTTCTAAATCACAAACACATGTTGAAATTTCCAGCCATCTCTCTCAACCGGTAACAGTTTTGACAGCGGTTCTCTTTGTGGGACACCAGAAATGCTGACAGTTTGAACAGTGTCATTACTTCATGGACAGTATATCTCCTGCTGACGAATACAAGAGAGAAATGCACCTACATTTCCGAGAAACATTTTTGGTTTCCCTTTAATGTTTAAACAAATCTTTGGTATTTTCTACCGGTGTATTTGAAACTTGTGCCTGAATAACCATCATTATTATTATTATTTGATCACCCTCAGCGTACCAATTCTGTCGGCCGCTTCATTGTGTAGAAGTTTTTCTCCACAGAAAGAAAACTGCTCTCTGTTCTGGTGTAATGTTTGTCTTTGGTACTTGTTGAGTTTTGGCCTTGATTCAACACTTGTGGCACTCCGGTGGGTCTAGCTACTTTAGCTTCATCTCTTTTTCTTTTCCTTTGCTCACAGTCTCTGGTAATGGCATGTATCATTGAGGTTTCTTCACCCTTGCCAGTTTTTGATCATTAGTATTATTATAATAACGTCGGCCCCTAAATCGTCGTTGATTTGGTCTCATCCTGTCTCGTCCTCATCCTCTGAAGCCTGGTTGTGTTGATACAAACGGTCTATACTCTCCCAGAGTTGTGTACAGCATGAATCTTAGCTTTTTCTTTTTTTTTTTTTTTGGATTTGCAAACAATCCAGTTGCATCTAATTCTCTATTCCTTTTCCGTAATCCCACAGGACTCATTGAAAACACGTCTGGGGCTGCTAATTCTTTAAAGTATCAGCATCCTGTGTTCACAGTCCATTAATGATCATTGACACAAAGAAAGGTTCAGCTTTACGCGACACTTTTAATTTTACCATTTCTTTCCAACATTTAAGAAATCTTTCTGCATATTCAGACACCTGTTCATCAGTCCGTTCTTACAGTGAAGTACCCGTGTTATCACATCTGCTAAAGTAAGAAGCTTTTCCATAACTTTGTCATGTATCGTTCACCATAAAGTCCACTCATTTGAGAACAGGAATTCCAGAGTAGTTTTTCAGCATGATCTATTTGCACAGGGGGGTTAGTGACTCCATCGTAAGAATAAAGATTGCTTCACTAAGGAGCAGGAATTGGTTGTAGTACAGGCCTGCAAGAATGCCCCGGAATACAACTGGCCCCAAAAAACAGCAAAACGGGTCGATACTCAGATGCTTTAAAGAACATTCTGTGAGAAGACACGGAACGAGGGAATCTAATCTAACTTATTTCTTTCATCCGTTTGTCAACTTCTCTGATTGACCTGACCAGACTAAATACACATTGGGAAAAAACTCTGTGGAAAACCACAAAAGCGTCAACTGACGCAAACAAATGGCTTTAGCACCTCTGCATGGTGAGGCTGTAAGGCCGTATTTGTACTCACTTCCAGAATCAGCACCTGTAGCGAGCTTCAAACACTCACAGCCAGACCGAGCGTCTCTACAGGCCTGATGTGCTTCTCACCTCCAGAGAATCATCGTCAGCGTCCAAGTTCCTTCAACTTCCTCAAATCAGACACAAAATATGCGTCTCTCTGCTTTTCTTCACCTAGACAGGACGCCACACTGTCAAATGACTTCCTCAGATCAGAACACACACACACACACACACACACACACACACACACACACCCTTACGGTTGGGTCGTAAACGGTTCGTCAGATGAGGGCAGGTCGATGAAGGGGGGTAGAATGCTTTTTTCAACCACCGTTTTGTCAGTCATGTTTTTTCAGAAACACTGAAAGAAAACCAGATTCTTTTGTTGTTGTTTTATTTAAAAAACACACACGCACAAAGCAATTTTTCTACCAAGCAGGAGGGAAGAAGGAATGGTCGGACATGAAACTGAAAAGGTACAAGAACACACAACTTAAAGTTTCTTTAAAATTAAGAATAGTATGCCCAGCTACAAAGAAATGATGACATGCAAAACTAAAAATAAGATTAGATGGAAAAAACAATACTGAACACATCAGGACAGCTCCAGGCCTGCCTCAGTTCTCATTCCAGCATTCTTTCACAATTCCAAGCTCACCAATTTTCACAACATCCAGCCCGATCAGATTGTCGTACACATCTGCAAAAGTTTCTACAAACTTTTCTTTGGATCTCATCTCTCTCAGCAAAGTCTCTGCCACAGTTTTGACTCGCATATCGTCGATTTTAATGTTGCGCATGAATAACAAACATTGAATAGCAGGAATGAAACGGTCGGTACACAGTTTTTCCATCAGACGGCGAAAGTGAGTTTGATAGAAATATTCGTCCACCTGCTGTAAACAAGGATGCTGTTTCTCATTCGGATGTCTGATCTGACACCCGTAGCAAAGCTCTTCCCGGTACTTGTGAGTCACAATGTCCAGCAGATGGATGACCGCTGTTTTGTTTGCGTCAGTTGACGCTTTTGTGGTTTTCCACAGAGTTTTTTCCCAATGTGTATTTAGTCTGGTCAGGTCAATCAGAGAAGTTGACAAACGGATGAAAGAAATAAGTTAGATTAGATTCCCTCGTTCCGTGTCTTCTCACAGAATGTTCTTTAAAGCATCTGAGTATCGACCCGTTTTGCTGTTTTTTGGGGCCAGTTGTATTCCGGGGCATTCTTGCAGGCCTGTACTACAACCAATTCCTGCTCCTTAGTGAAGCAATCTTTATTCTTACGATGGAGTCACTAACCCCCCTGTGCAAATAGATCATGCTGAAAAACTACTCTGGAATTCCTGTTCTCAAATGAGTGGACTTTATGGTGAACGATACATGACAAAGTTATGGAAAAGCTTCTTACTTTAGCAGATGTGATAACACGGGTACTTCACTGTAAGAACGGACTGATGAACAGGTGTCTGAATATGCAGAAAGATTTCTTAAATGTTGGAAAGAAATGGTAAAATTAAAAGTGTCGCGTAAAGCTGAACCTTTCTTTGTGTCAATGATCATTAATGGACTGTGAACACAGGATGCTGATACTTTAAAGAATTAGCAGCCCCAGACGTGTTTTCAATGAGTCCTGTGGGATTACGGAAAAGGAATAGAGAATTAGATGCAACTGGATTGTTTGCAAATCCAAAAAAAAAAAAAAAAGAAAAAGCTAAGATTCATGCTGTACACAACTCTGGGAGAGTATAGACCGTTTGTATCAACACAACCAGGCTTCAGAGGATGAGGACGAGACAGGATGAGACCAAATCAACGACGATTTAGGGGCCGACGTTATTATAATAATACTAATGATCAAAAACTGGCAAGGGTGAAGAAACCTCAATGATACATGCCATTACCAGAGACTGTGAGCAAAGGAAAAGAAAAAGAGATGAAGCTAAAGTAGCTAGACCCACCGGAGTGCCACAAGTGTTGAATCAAGGCCAAAACTCAACAAGTACCAAAGACAAACATTACACCAGAACAGAGAGCAGTTTTCTTTCTGTGGAGAAAAACTTCTACACAATGAAGCGGCCGACAGAATTGGTACGCTGAGGGTGATCAAATAATAATAATAATGATGGTTATTCAGGCACAAGTTTCAAATACACCGGTAGAAAATACCAAAGATTTGTTTAAACATTAAAGGGAAACCAAAAATGTTTCTCGGAAATGTAGGTGCATTTCTCTCTTGTATTCGTCAGCAGGAGATATACTGTCCATGAAGTAATGACACTGTTCAAACTGTCAGCATTTCTGGTGTCCCACAAAGAGAACCGCTGTCAAAACTGTTACCGGTTGAGAGAGATGGCTGGAAATTTCAACATGTGTTTGTGATTTAGAAATGTTTTCATTTTTAGGAAAAAGATATGCTATCAAAATTAAGATTATATAGAATTTGTGCTCCAGAGTGAGTAACAGTAAAACATTCCAAACATACATCAGACGGTAGGACAGTATTTCACTGTTTGGCAGAAAGCAGCCTCTGTTTTTCTAAATGTTGATGTGGTGACTTGACTGTTCACAATAGAGGGAATCAGAACATTAGCGTTCTGTCAAGCAGACCAGTAGATAAACCATTCTCGGACAGAGTAGAAAGTCCACAAATACTGTTTGTCTCTCTCCAGAGGGACTGATGTTATTATTAAAAGATGTGCACGGAAACATTGAACCATTCATCGGTGCAGTTACAAATGATCACTGGGTCTGCGACTAAAATGCTTGACATTTGTTACCAGTTTCTTCATAGACAACCAGAGGATGAAAGAGAGGAGAGGAGGAAAGGTGAGCCCGTCTTCCTATCGCAAAGGTCTGCCTGAAACTGTTTGAGAGGTCTTGTAACAAAAACTCTGTTCCTTGGAAAATGTACCCTGGCCGGTTTATGCAGAGTACAGGTGTCTTGAGATGATAAAAAAATCTTTCACATCTTCCACGCTGACTTTCTTCATGGCACGCTTTTCTCAGTACAATATAAATTCACCCCCTCTATCCGTCTGTCTTGCTCCTACTCATCTCCTCAACACCTAGCCCATCGTAAAAACTTCAAAGTGCAGTTGCAAATGATCACTGGGACTAAAATGCTTGGCATTTGTTACCAGTTTCTCCATAGACAACCAGATGATGAAGATAGCAACTAAAATGTTGTTTGGTCGTATGACGAGGACACTTTGCATTTTTGTTCATTAAAATCCTGCAAAATACAATGAAAGCAGAAGTTCATTCAGTTGGATGTGTTGTTACAACCTCTGTCAGTTTGAGCGTCTGTTCCATCTAAATTATGGACGCAGCACGCAGATCATGTAGGACTGCTGGGTATGGAACCTTATCAAGCAACAATTAACTATGCAGAATATCCTATTTGTTAAAACAGTATCCCTGATCAGAGGAAAAAGAAATGGGGTCAGACCAGTGGTTGAATCACTGCTGAAACAGGGAGTCATTGTGTGTCTCCAAACAACACCCCAATAAAAACCCCATTCAGTAAAAGAAAAAAAAAAAAAAAAACAGTGGCTCAGTAATTCAGAGATGGTTCAGTTTTAAAGTATCAGACGAGCAACAGAGTCACGTTATATGTAGGGAGTGCTATAAACAAGATACAGGCAAGAGTTGACGCACAACTAATCTTTACGCCACCTAAAACAGCGGCGCAAACTGCAGTACGGAGTGATTACTGTCTGTCAGAGTAGAAAAAGAGTGAGAAAATGTATATTGAGTTGAAATTCTGTTTCTTGTGCAGCTGGTTGAGACTGTTCAGAAAAGAAATTGCTACAGGAGAAGGTATGTAAATGGTTGTATTTGTTTCTTAAACTAAGCACTTTATTTTGTTCTTTCTTTGTTCTGATATAAATGCTGCTCTTACAAGGGGTTGTCATATTTTGTTCTTTTGTAATGTTTCTGTGGATTTGTTAGAAAGGGGAAGAAAATCTGTCATCGCAAATCATGTAAAACAGCGGCGCAAACTGCAGCACAGAGTGTGTAAAGCTGCGCGCATTACTGTCTGTCAGAGTAGAAAAAGAGTGACAAAATGTAAATTGAGCTGATATTCTGTTTTCTTGTGCAGCTGGTTGAGACTGATCAGAAAAGAAATTGCTCCAGGAAAAGGTATGTAAAGCTGATGTTTATATTTGTTTCTTAAACTAAGCACTTTATTTTGTTCTTTCTTTGTTCTGATATAAATGCTGCCCTTACATGGGCTTGTCATATTTGGTTCTTTGGTAATGTTTCTGTGGATTTGTTAGAAAGGAGAAGAAAATCTGTATTTGCAAATCATGTAGGCTGTGGAACCTTATCAAGCAACAATTAACGATGTGAAATATCCTGTTTGTGTTAAACAGTAGCCCTTATCAAAGGAAAAAGAACTGGGGATCAGACCAGTGGTTCAATCATTGCTGAACCTAAGAGTGTCATGTCTGTCTCCAAACAACACACCGATAAACCCCATTTTTGAAACCAGGAACAAAGAAGTACAGATTTGCACAGGAAAAATAAATAAATTTCAGCGTCATTCATTTAACTCCGGTTGTACCAGATGTTAATGCTATCTTAGTATCAGTAGCAGCCAGAGTGAAATGGTACACAGTTGTGTATTTGTATTCTGCTGTACACAGGAATACATAGGATTTGTTTAGTTTCACCTTCTGTGACCAACAATATCGCTTTACAAGATTAACGTTGTTTGTTTTTTTTCAGACAGTCCAACCGTCTACGCTGCAGCTGTGAGACAGCAGCTTTCAAAGCTGACATGACCTGCTGACTCGGTTTTGTTTGGCGTACATCGACAACATCATTATTGTCTCTTATACAGAAAATTGAATTTGAGTTTGTGAAAATTATCAACCAGTTATTCTGTTTTTATTCAAGCGCGTGTCTACGCTTCCTGATTAAGTTTGTATGGCTTTATTTTGAATATTTAGAATGAGACTCTGTCTTTGAATGATTTTACTATTCATTTATACCTTTTCTTGTATTTTATACACTTTTTTAAAAACCTTACCTCCTTTTGAGTTGTATTTTCAGATCTATATATTAGAACTTGGGTGGATGTGAAGGTTTTACAGTGATCACGTTAACTGGGAAATATCAGAGAATTTCACGATGCTTATCACAAAGGACACGACATGTTTCGAAGTTTTGAGAGCAGTAACTTAAAATTTCAAGTTAGGAGCAGATTTGGTTATCTTCAGGTCACAAATAGTAACACTTTTGATTATTTGCTTTACATGTTAAGATGAAACCTGAGTTTCTTGTTTAGATCATAATTTTTAGGTTCACCTCTGGAGAGCTTTAAAAAGGTCATATAACCATCTAAAGTGCTACAGACACCCGGACATATCTGTTTGTAGTAAAATGTAATATCTAACAGACTGTTTGAAAATTGTATGATTGAGAAATGTTAATGAGTTAAATGTTAATGAGTCTATTTTTTTTTCCCTTTCTGCAGCTCCTGCTCATAGAATGAACCTTCGATCGCTTCGCTGTCATAATCTTTGAGTTCGTATACCGGTGGAGTACGCGGAATGCATTCTGACACCGTAAATACTTCATCCGTGAAACTCTGTTCGTATTTTTTATCGAAGGCCTCTCGCAACATGGATATTCTGACAACATCGCCCTCCTTAAATCCTGCCTTTATTTTTGTTTTCTCTTGTCTCGTGGTGTAGGCGTACCATACAGATTGTGAAACACTTGAAGGCCCTTCGTCACATCAACCGGGCGCATTTTTATACTGCTGTGGTAAGTGTTATTATAGCTTTTTACTAAGTCTGGCAGGACTTCCACGTACCGTCTAGTGTTCTTAGCAGTGAAATATCTCCACATTCTGGTCTTTAACGTTCGGTTAAATCTTTCAACCACGCAGGCTTTTAGATCACTGGCTGTGGCAAAATGTACGATGTTGTGTTTCCTCATCAGAATCTTGAAACTTTTGTTGAAAAATTCTCTTCCTGCATCAGTCTGTAGTTTTTCAGGCGTCTGGCTCTCGCAAAAGACGGATTCAAAGGCAGACACCACCTCAGCCGCGGTCTTCTTTCTCAAAGCTCGCACGTACGCTAATTTGGAAAACACATCTATGACCGTGAGTAAATAACTATACCCATCATTTTCATCCGCTAACGCGCGCATATCACAAAGGTCTGCCTGAAATTGTTTGAGAGGTCTTGTAACAAAAACTCTGTTCCTTGGAAAATGTACCCTAGCCGGTTTATGCAGAGTATAGGTGTCTTGAGATGATAAAAAGTCTTTCACATCTTCCACCCTAACTTTCTTTCCCGTCTCATCTTAAACCGCTTTATGAAGTCGCTCTACCCCGCCGAAACTACCAGGATGACTCGGCTTGTAATATAACCTCTTCATGACACGTTTCTCCGCCATCTCGAAATACGATATAAATTCACCCCCCTCTAACCGTCTGTCTGGCTCCTACTCATCCCTTCAGATGTGTCAACACCTAACCCGTCGTAAAAACTTCAAAAGACCTCAGACGGAAGGAAGTTTGGGGGGGGGGGGGGAACAAATGCGCAGTGGACATACGCTGGACAAATGGTGGACATATGGCGAGGGGAGGGGTTTATTGGGGGCCATAAATCTTTCGTTTGACATATAATATCGTATCTGTCTCTCTGCCACATGTGGAACCTCCCACTCGCCGTTTAACTGCTGAAGGCTGTGATGCAGCAGGAAGACGGCGTCCCGGCGGCCCGCCCACCATCAGCGAGGCCGGCAGGTCTTCTGTCTTCTTCCTCACGTTCCGTGTAATTACAGCCCGGTATTGTTTTCTGCCCTCCTTCTTCGAGAGGTCGAGCTATAATTGCGGCGCTCGGCGATCTGTTAGCGCTCGCCTCTCGGCGCCGCCCTCGCCCTTCCGCCATGCTGTCGTTCTGAGTCTTCTCGGCGGAAGCAGCTTGTGCTCGGCTGACCAGGAGCGGCGGCGTTCCGGCACGTGGGAGTGATTCCAGCCGAGTTTACCGGACGGCGAGGAGCCTTGGCCGTCAGAGGAGCAGAGGAGGCGAGAACCCGGCCGCCTCGTGGCGGCGGTGGGCGTTTCTTCGGCTCCAGGAGAGGCTCGGGCCGCAAAACACCCACTTCAGATTCAGAGTCAAACTGTGGCTGCACACCCGGGTCGGCTGGGGTCAACCAGGGCGAAAGAGTTCAAGAGCTGCTGTCTCTCTGTGGGTGACTGTGAGGATTATGAGCATTAGCGTTAGCATGTGCTGAAGTTGGTGTCTGCGATGAACAGCAGCTCTGGAACTCGCTCAGCAAACTCCTGTTTACAGGAGAAGAAGCTAATAGCATTAGCCTGGATCAATAGCATCTGGAAAGATCCAGAGAAAACCAGATTATAGAACATCTTCCTCCTCTAACATCCAGATAATAGAGCACGTTCCTCCTAACATCCAGATAATAGAGCATGTTCCTCCTAACATCCAGATAATAGAACATGTTCCTCCTAACATCCAGATTATAGAGCATGTTCCATCCATTGTCACACCATGAAGACATCTTGAACTTTTAAAAAGAATAAATAATAACTAAGAACAAATAAAACTATTAAAAAGTAAAACGAGTTAATTTTACTCATAACTAGTTCCTCTAGCTTCTAGCAACTCATAAAGCAACTTCGTCTCATTTTATAGAAATAACTATTAATGGCGTCCTGAGTTTCCCACTGGGCCGTCAGTAGAAGACAGCAGACTGTTTTCCAGCCCCTTGCTCCAGGGAGGGGTGTGGAGAGAGATAACTGGTAATTGAATAAACCTGTGGATGATTATTGATTGTCTCTCCCCCTCCTGCTCCCAGGGCTCCGCAGAAGCTCAAAAGGAGCTGGTAAGGCAGACTTTGGGGAGACATTGGAAAAAGCACAGATGAGAAACTGCTGGTTTTGGGCTGCTCGGCAGACAGGCCGGTTTCTGTGAGTTTTTTGTGTTGCCTGGAGGGAAGCTGGGGAGGCTCTGCAGATGTTTTGTGTTTTGTTGAACCCACGATTGGAATGAGACTCCGAAAAACCAACCAGGCTGGTGTTGATGCTTCCGCACCCACAGACAGATGGAGATTTCACAATGACACACAGAATTACAAAGATTTCATAATGTAAAAGTACTCCATAGTATCACGGGAGCTAAAAGAGCATAACTGCCTGCAGCTGAATTTGGTAGGCTTGGAAAGGCATGATACGACTCCTTTAAGACACGCCTCTTTTCAGTAGCTTTTAATGGTTGTCATAATTTATTTTGACATTGTCATGAAAAATACAGAATTTTACCTCATCAGCCAATCAGGAGATTCAGTGTTGAACTTTTCTTTTGGAGTTCATGAATGACATGACGTCAAATGGAAACATGATGAGAAAACATCTATGATCTCGGTGTCACAGGGTGATTCTGTGTGGGAGTGTCGAAGCTGGGCTGAAGAGTGTGTGTGTGTGTGTGTGTGTGTGTGTGTGTGTGTGTGTGTGTGTGTGTGTGTGTGTGTGTGTGTGTGTTCTTGTATTTCTATCCTTCTCGGGGCCAAATATTTCTATCCTTCTCGGGGCCAAATGTCCCCACAAGGATAGCAAAACGTGGAACGACGTGCCTTGTGGGGACCTTTTTCCGGTCCTAAGTAGGAGAAACAGTGTTTTCTTGACCATGTTGTTGTTACTGAAAAAAGTAAAAGTGCAAAAACATTTCTTTAGGGTTAGGCTTTGTTGTGGTGTGGGTTAGGGTTAGGGTAAAGGTCAGGGTTAGGGGCTAGACATGAATGGGAGTCAATGGACGGTCCCCACAAGGATAGAAATACGAGACTGCGCGTGTGCGTGTGTGTGTGTGTATGTGTGTGTGTGTGTGTGTGTGTGTGTGTGTGTGTGTGTGTGTGTGTGTGTGTGGGTGTGTGATTGAGCCCCGCCTCCCTCCTGGAATTAGTAAATGGGGCACAGGTGAGTGTGTGGGGAGAGGAACACACCGTTGGCACAAGACATGAACAGAGACCCGAAGGGCCTCTGACACCGAGGGACGGCTGGCCGCTGAGAAAGGGGGAAGAGCGAGAGCTTCCCGGGCAGCGGCAGGAAGTGTTGTGGGGAGCATGGGGGGCGGGGGGGGAGTGCGAACCCCCTTCTTCCGGCTCAGTGTTCAGTTTATGGTTTATGGCGTTGATGGTTTGGAGTCAGGGTCATAGCTTGCTGTTTTCTGTTTGCTGTGCTGCGATTTGTATTAACAGTGGCTCTGGCCTAACCAACCCCTAGCAAAGCACTGTTTGCTCGACACTTGCCGTGACGGCTGCCCCCCCGCCCCCCCTTTTAATAGGCATCAGTCGTCACCGAGGGAAGCGCACTCCACCTGTTCAGTGGACCGACAAGTGTGAGACAGCCTTTCAGCAGCTAAAGACAAAATTGTTGCAGGCCCCCATTTTAGCTTGTGCTGATTACACCCTGCCCTTCACTCTTTACACCGACGCTGGCAACACAGGACTGGGGGCTGTGCTAGCGCAAGATCAGGGTGGGGTCGAACTTGTCATTTCGTATAGGAGAAGTTTCCATCTGGCTGAGTGTCAACTTGAGCTTCTTACCATGAAATGGGCGTTGGTAGAGAAATGTAAGGACTACCTTTGGTGCGCTACATTCACTGTTGTAATGGATAACAACCCACTCGTACATTTGCAAATTGCAAAGCTAGGGACTGTGGAACAAAGGTGGGACGCACAGCTGGCAAACTTTAATTACACGATCAAAGACCGGCCCGGAAAAGATAACACTAATGTCGATGTCCTCTCCAGGTTTCCTATGGCTCCCTCCAACGGGTCTCAAAGGAGCGGGAACCACAGGTGGGAGTGGTTGAGACTGCTGCATCCCCACAGAACCAGATCAACAGCTGGGGATGGGATAAGGAGCGATGGAGGAGTCTATAAGGGAGGATGCGCATTACTACAGAACACATTGAGAGAGGTGTGCTGCCAAATGCCACAGAGAGGCAATCTATGACTAAGCCTGTTTGGATTCTGTTAAAACTCTGGAGGAAGGGGTTAAGAGGTCATAGATACATGAACACTATCACTATTACATTTGCATGGTCACACAGATCTTTAATCACTCTTCATTCTACCTGTGGACTCAGTTTTCCTGTGGTGGGTTAGACTAATGGTGATCTGTAGTAAGCCTCTCCTGGTGCTCCAAATGTAATTTCATGCTCGATTTCTTGGTTTGCACGCCACCAATTTACTACTATATCCTCAAAAAAAAAAAAAAGTCTGTAAGATGCCCTCTGTCATGTCTTTTTGTAGGTGCAGTAGCCGATTTTCTGTTCTGATTTTAGCCTTGTCAGTCACTCTGTTAGATCGGTGCTGTGGTTTCGGATTGTTCTCTGTTCTGTTACATGTGATTTGTCGTATTGTGAATTTATATATGATATATGTTATGCTACCCTAGGCAATGTTTATCAATGTCAATCAAAATACAGTACTCAGTTGAATATGCAAAACTTTCTCTAACTTGAAACTTTGATTTTTCACTTGAGTCACTGTTTGATCACTTCATACAAATAAATGCTGTGAATTTACATTTTTGCTTTTCACATATATGAAGAAAAAAACTGGTCATATGGAGTTATCTTATGATCAATGTGCAATTGCAGTCAAATTATGGCAAATAACCGCATTTGGTGGCCACTTTGGATGCCATCTTGAATTCAATTTTGAATGAAGTCGAATGAAGAAACCTCTAATCAATGATTTCTTTATTCATCAATAAAACTGAATCTTCATCAGGTTTCTATTGAATTATATCCAAAAATTTGAATCTCAGTCAGGAGCAGTTTTACACAAAACATAGCACTACATTTCCAGATGTAGATAAAAATAAGTGTTCCACGGAACGGCATCTTAATTTTGAAAGTTGAGGAGTCATATTACAAGAATGCAGTGTAAATCTTCTCCATCGACCCTGCACTGCGAGAACAGGAGGTTTAAAAAAATACCTCAATTTAACATGTAATGCTTTATATTGAAAGAGCCATTTCATCCCCTAAAATAATTATTTTACACCATATTTTCAATCTGTATAAAGAGTCATTGAACCCAGTATCATCAAACTTTGAGAAGGCCATGTTAGGCCCACGTGGAGTTTCTACCTGATTTTCTCAGAGATGATTAAAACTCTTTACGGGTCAGTCTCAGGAACTTGCAGCCTATTGGATTTCTTGTTTTCTGTTATATTTGCAGTGGTCAGAAGGTTTAGATGTGAAAAAAGCTGCTATTTGGGAATGTTACTTGATAAACTGGGGGGCGGCTGTGATTCAGTGGGGAGAGCAGTCGTCTCGCAATCGGGAGGTTGTGATTTCGATTCCCATCCCCCTATCTGCATGTCGAAGTGTCCTTGGGGAAGACACTGCACCCTGAAATGCCCCCACTGTTGTACGTCGCTTTGGACAAAAGCGTCTGCTAAATAAAATTGTAATAATAAATTGTAATTGTAATAAACTGAATAAGTCATTGTTGCATTTTATGTGATTTGATTTAATTGAATTCTTCAAGATTTTATTACATCCTGGGAAATTTAATGGATTGTGCTTTATTTTGATAGTAGCTACAAACTGCATCACTCAAAAAATAGATTGTATTAAGTTTTATGTCCATATATTCTCTGAGTTTTTGCAACTCTGTGACTTCCAGTGAAAATATAATTTTACTCCCGAGCATCATTAGACCTCATCTGCCTTCTTCATGTTTTCATGTACAATTCAATAAATCGTTCATAAATGTTAACCCAGCAGAAGCCAGATTGACATGAGCAGCAACGAATTGCTTCTCATGTCAATCTGGGATTTCAGTCGGCAAATCCGTTCGGGGAAGGAGGGACTTGCTGTAGAACTCTTTGTGTTCATTGGATGGAAGGATACAGTGCACCGGCCTAACCATGTTTAGTTTCAGCCAATCACTGCAAAGAAAAAACCTCTTGCTGATCGTTTTTCAAAGACGCAATAGAGGATTCATCCAAAACAGATTTAATCGCTGTCGGGATATCCTTTGTTTTCGCTAGCCATGCTAATATTATTAGCAGTCCGCCACTTCCTGTTTTCGTTTAAGCTTCATGTCCCGCCCTAAATGACGCGCGATTGGTCCGACCGAAAAAAATCCGAGCGTGATTGGTCCGTCCGAAAAAAGTCTGATCCCGAGCACATAAGACTGGAGCGGTACAAGATGGATTCTCGTGGTGTGTGAGAACAAATACCGCGAGAATTCAGCTTGCTAGCAAGGTTACACAAATGTTATATCATGAGCCCATTTATGAGCAACAATCCATGATTTAATAGTTATTTATTTTACATTCATAAGAGGAAAATTGGCATGTTTGGAATGCCCTAAAATCTCGTCTGCATTTTTCCAGTCATTTGAACAGGGTGATCAAGGTGGAACTGCAGGTTCTGGGAAATCCTTGACAATAAGCATGAGAACCGGTATTACTAGTTGTCACTGGTTTCTTTGTGTGTTTAACGAGGTTTATATTCAGTTGCACCCAATCAAATGATTAATATTGCAACAACACATCATCAGTAGGGTAAAGCTAACCTGTGTCACGACGGTCTAAGCCCAGCTCACGTTCCCAATTAGTGGGTGAACAAGTGTTCCTTTGTACTCAAAAAGGAAGGCAGCCATTGATGTTTAGGCAGCCCTGTCTCTGCAAAGTTACGCAAAATAAAAAAAAAAAAAAGTATTTGAGAAGAATATACAGGGTGATTCTTAGATATTAACATGGTCAAGCAAAAGCTAAATCTGTGTGATGATGTGATGATGTGATGATGGATGGAACAAAATCTTTTGCAGATGAACGTATTAAGGGACTAAATTCCTTCTCCTGAGCAACACATTTGAGAATGCAGTTTCGTCGTCTCTGAACATACTTCTGTGGAGACAGGGCTGCTTTGGGATGCTTATCAGTGAAACTTTGATGTAACTGATCAAATTCAGGGTCACATTAACTCTGAGGGTCCTTGATTTAAAATCTAGACAATGTCCAGAATATATGGATAGCAACAAATATTTCTTTTTTTCATGATGTTATAATGCTTGGACCGAGCATCTATTATGCTTTCAGGAGGTGAATGCTTCTGGTACAATCATGCCCAGACAGAAAGGAATGGAGATAAGAGCCAGAATAACATCATCCTGAACCCTTCATGGAAGAATCACGGGCTCTGTAGAAGTGGTGAACTACTGGCACACCTCAATGAGGCTTTACAACGTAGCTGAAGGTTTGGTCCAAAACACATCTTGTCTTCTTCAGACAACTGGTAACAAGAAGTTAATTTGAATCTTCATAAGTGTCTCTCTGTGAGACGGAGACTGTTCTTTATTTTCGATAAAGCTTGTGGAAACCAGAAGAACTGAGACACCAAGATGTTTTATGAATCAAACTCCTCTGATGCCCTGAGAGTCAATAGCTTTCCGAAATATACTTTTATCTGCATCACAGTTCTCTGTAGTTTAACCACACAAACCAGTCTAACTCAAAGCCTCTTCATAGACACCCAGCATGAAATACCCTGTGCATGATCAATAAAGTCAGTTCTGTTTGTCAATGAGCATAGACAAAGAAAATAAGAAAGAATTCAGACCTTAGCCGTAAAAACCGAAGCTCCTCAGCATCCACCTGTATACAAGTCGTCCTCTACCTCGATTGTGTGAGTGAGTGAGTGAGTGTGTGTGTGTGTGTGTGTGTGTGTGTGTGTGTGTGTGTGTGGGGAGGGGGGGAGGGGGGGGGGGGGGGCTCCTCCTGGGACCTGCAGCATTCCATCTGCGTCACTCTCTGCAGAGGGAGAGAGGAGGAGCAGAATGTAAGAGGAGGATTGATTGATTGATTGATTGATTTTATTTGTTTCATTCAAGAAATGAAAAGGAACAGAAAGAAGTGAGACTTATGATGTCTGACCCTATCAACATAAAATAAATGACAATTTGTCAAGATTTGTTAACATATCACAAAAAAAAAAATGCAAAATTCAATACAACCATTTCACTAAATCAAAATACAAATACGACCATTTCACAAATAATTACAGATCAAATACAACCATTTCCCAAAATGTAAATACAAAAAAAAAAAAAACCTTAATGAAATATTTTCAAAAGAAACAATCAATTCTAAGTTTGACCATTCTTTAAAACAGAGTCGTACCCTCCCAATAACTGTGCTTTTAAACATTTCTTGAAGATGTGAATGGACTGAGACCTCTTCATTTCACTGTCAAGTTTATTCCATAAATTGATTCCTTTTGTTGTGATGCATCTTTCTTTCAATTTGGTTCTTGATTCCGGTCGTTTGAAAACTTCAGTGCCTCTTAATCTATATTGACTGTCTCGCTTTGCAAATCTACTCTGTAAATTAAATGGTAATTTTTTCCGGTGAGCTTTATACATTGTTTTAAGAAGGTTGAGTTCTACCAATTCTTTAATTTTTAAGGATTTCAATTTTATAAATATTGGGTTAGTGTGGTCTCTGTAACCACTTCCATTCACCACACGAATCGCTCGTTTCTGTAAAAGGAAGAGTGGTTCAATGTAGGTCTTACAAGCATTTCCCCAGACTTCAACGCAGTAGGTCAGCTATGGTATAATCAATGAATTGTACAACAGAAACAAAGAATTATTGTGAAGTGACTCTTTCAATTTGTACAGAACAGCAATGGTTTGAGAAATCTTAGTTTTAACGTACTCTATATGGGATTTCCATGTTAGTTGTTCATCCAGCAATACACCTAAGAACTTAATTTCATTTGTTCTTTCGATCTCTATACCTTCCACTGTCAGTGTTGTGTCAACGTCTTTCCTTCTGTAACTGAAAATCATATATTTGGTCTTACTGATGTTCAAAGATAGTTTGTTAGCGTTGAACCATTTTATAACATTCTGAAGCTCTTTTTCTACAATTTCTAATACTTCATTTATATTGTCTCCAGCATAATACAAAGTAGTATCATCCGCAAACAAGATGCATTTCAATAAGCTGGAAGCAGTGTCAATGTCATTGATATAAAGAAGAAAGAGTACTGGTCCAAGGACGGATCCTTGAGGAACCCCACAAGTTACGTTTCCATTTTTAGATTTTATATCGTTGATTTGAACAAATTGTTTTCTGTCTTTTAAATAGCTTTTGACCCATTCGTGAGCAACACCTCTTATACCGTACTTATATAATTTATACAGCAATATGTCATGATCTAGAGTATCAAACACTTTTTGAAGATCTACGAAGACACTTACTAAGAAACGTTTCTTGTCCATTGCATTTGTAATTTCTTCTGCCAGTTCCATAATTGCTGTGGCAGTTGAGTGATTAGTCCGAATTGATTGTTACTTAAAATGTTGTGTTTAACAATAAATTTATTTAATCTGATCACAAATAATTTTTCTAAAATTTTTGAGAGCTGAGGAAGTAACGATATAGGCCTGTAATTGGAGACATCATTTTTATTTCCTTTTTTGAAAAGTGGAATTACTTTGGCTATTTTCATACTCTCTGGAAATGTTCCTGTGGTAAATGACAAGTTACAGATGTATTTAAAGGGTTCAATCACGACATCTATTATTTGTTTTATCAGTGACATGTTCATGTCTGTATAGTCATTGTGTGAATGCTGAAGGCATTCACACCTTTACATTCCAAATCTTTAATATTATTGTGTGAATGCTGAAGGCATTCACACCTTTATTTTCCTGTTTCTTTATTATTGTGTGAATGCTGAAGGCATTCACACCTTTATTTTCCTGTTTTTCTTTAATATTATTCTGACTTCTTCCCCCGTTTTTTGACGCTTAACTCCTCCTACAGTTTTTGTCCGATTTGAACCATTCAAGTATCAAAATGTTCAGCTTTTTAAGGACATGGGTGCTATGTTCTAGCTTTTTAAAACCTTTTAAACTTTTTGAAATATTTCAACTTTTGTGCAACTTTTTGCCCCATGTTAACGGATGGAGGTTTTTTCAAACTTTGGAACCTTATAACTTCTTCAAATCTTAACCGATTTTAACCATTAAACTTTTAAAATATTCAACTTTTTAAACCTTTTCTTCAACCTTTTTAAACTTTTTCAACTTTCTTCAACTTTTTTAAATATTTCAACTTTTTAAAATTATTTTTAACATTGAAGTGGATGGGAAAACCCTTCAACTGACCTTTCAACTCCTTCAACTTTGAACCCTTACTCCTTTGTCATACTTTGACGTAGACACGTCATTTTACTTTTAAAACGTAGGCATTTTTGTCCTCTATTCAGGTATGTAATATCATTGCAAGATCTTTTACCAAATTTAAACTGTGAGCCTTCAAGTACGGAGAGAATTTCAGCCGTTTTTGGAGTTTACAATGGGTGTGTATTGGAAAAGCTAGAGTGGGAGATTCGAATTTAGAGTGCGGGAGGCTCTGAATTTTAACCTAAAAAAAATTATTTTCTCGTCCTTACGGCCACACTTCTGGCTCAATCTGCACAATAACCCCTGAAAACGTAGGAATTTTTCTTGTGACCCGTACAATTGAGTCACTTTGTCTCTATCTCAAACGGTTCTCTCTCCAGAGGCATTTGTTTGAGGAGAGTGCAGAATTTTCTCCCATCCGCTTCAATGCATTTTTGAGACACCTGAATCCAAAACTTCACTCGTGTTCGCACAATCGGTATGGCTGAATGGATGATCCTACAGACATGATTCCTGCACCATTACATTCATGAAAGGCTTCTGAATCTGACTGTGTGAAAATCTTTTTCAATTTCACCTTTCGGTCCCTGAGAAATGCCATTTCTTCAACCATGCGCACTCCATTAAAAAGTGCTGATTCACTGTCATGGCTGCCGTGCAGCTGGTCTCCATTGAAACAGACACACCTGTTGTGCTGCTGCTGCTTGATTAGTCTGGATGTTTCCATTAAGACTGGAGCTCTATTGATACTCTGTTACTCTGACACTGACTCCACTGCTTCTTCAAGGTATTTCAACGTTTTTAAATTTTTTGCAGTGTTTTTAACCTTTTTCAACTTTTTTCAACCCTTTTCAACTTTTTGCAGTGTTTTTAACCCTTTTCAACCTTTTTCGACCCTTTTCAACTTTTTACAGTGTTTTCAACATTTTTCAACCTTTTTCAACTTTTTGCAGTGTTTTCAACCTTTTTCAACTTTTTGCAGCGCTTTCAAACTTTTTCAACATTTTTCAACCTTTTGCAGTGTTTTCAAACTTTTTCAAACTTTTTCAACTTTTTTCAACCCTTTTCAACTTTTTGTAGTGTTTTCAACCTTTTTTAACCCTTTTCAACTTTTTGCAGTGTTTTGAACCTTTTTCAAACTTTTTCAGCTTTTTGCAGTGTTTTTAACCTTTTTCAAACTTTTTAAACTTTTTGCAGTGTTTTCAACCTTTTTCAAACTTTTACAACTTTTTGCAGTGTTTTCAACCTTTTTCAACCATTTTCAACTTTTTGCAGTGTTTTCAACCTTCTTCAACATTTTCAAGTTTTGTTGCAGTGTTTTCAACCTTTTTCAAACTTTTACAACTTTTTGCAGTGTTTTCAACCTTTTTCAACCATTTTCAACTTTTTGCAGTGTTTTCAACCTTTTTCAACTTTTTTCTACCATTTTCAACTTTTTGCAGTGTTTTCAAACTTTTTCAACCTTTTCAACTTTTTTCTACCTTTTTCAAAATTTTTCAACCTTTTTCAACTTTTTTCAACCCTTTTCAACTTTTTGCAGTGTTTTCAACATTTTTCAACCTTTTTCAACTTTTTGCAGTGTTTTTAACATTTTCAAGTTTTTTTAAGTGTTTTCAACCTTTTTTAAACTTTTTCAACTTTTTGCAGTGTTTTCAACCTTTTTCAACATTTTTCAACTTTTTGCAGTTTTTTCAACCTTTTTCAAACTTTTTCAACTTTTTGCGGTGTTTTCAAACTTTTTCAATATTTTTCAACTTTTTGCAGTATTTTCAACCTTTTTCAAAATTTTTCAACCTTTTTCAACTTTTTTCATCCCTTTTCAACTTTTTGCAGTGTTTTCAACATTTTTCAACCTTTTTCAACTTTTTGCAGTGTTTTCAACCTTTTTCAACATTTTCAAGTTTTTTTTTCAGTGTTTTCAACCTTTTTTAAACTTTTTAAACTTTCTGCAGTGTTTTCAACCTTTTTCAACATTTTTCAACTTTTTGCAGTGTTTTCAACCTTTTTCAAACTTTTTCAACTTTTTGCAGTGTTTTCAAACTTTTTCAACCTTTTTCAACTTTTTTCAACCCTTTTTAACTTTTTGCAGTGTTTTCATCCTTTTTCAAGTTTTTGCAGTGTTTTTCTACCTTTTTCAACTTTATTTCAGGGTTTTTCACCTTTTCTTATTCAGTTTTTCTGCATTACAGTTTAACATTTTCAGCTCAGCATTCACACTTGCAGTTTCTTCAGGAACTGCAAATTTTTTCTAGTTTGTTCTAGTATTATTATTCTGACTTCTTCCGCCGTTTTTTGACACTTAACTCCTCTTACAGTTTTTGTCCGATTTGAACCATTCAAGTATCAAAATGTTCAGCTTTTAAAGGACATTCCTGCTATGTTCTAGCTTTTTAAAACCTTTTAAACTTTTTGAAATATTTCAACTTTTGTGCAACTTTTTGCCCCATGTTAACGGATGGAGATTTTTTCAAACTTTGAAACCCTTCAACTCCTTCAAATCTTAACCGATTTTAACCATTCAACTTTTAAAATATTCAACTTTTTAAACCCTTTCTTAAACCTTTTTAAACTTTTTCAAGTTTGTTCAACTTTTTGAAATATTTCAACTTTTTAAAATTATTTTTAACATTGAAGTGGATG
Source organism: Salarias fasciatus (assembly GCF_902148845.1). Taxonomy (NCBI): domain Eukaryota; kingdom Metazoa; phylum Chordata; class Actinopteri; order Blenniiformes; family Blenniidae; genus Salarias; species Salarias fasciatus. The sequence continues at coordinate 4,814,115 of NC_043754.1, forward strand.
GAAAACCCCTTCAACTGACCTTTCAACTCCTTCAACTTTGAACCCTTAAAACTTTGTCATACTTTCACATAGAAAAGTCATTTAACTTTTAAAACGTAGGCATTTTTGTCCTCTATTCAGGTATGTAATATCATTGCAAGATCTTCTACCAAATTTAAACTGTGAGCCTTCAAGTACGGAGAGAATTTCAGCCGTTTTTGGAGTTTACAATGGGTGTGTATTGGAAAAGCTAGAGTGGGAGAATCAAATTTAGAGTGCGGGAGGCTCTGAATTTTAACCAAAAAAAAAATTCTTTTCTCGTCCGTACGGCCACATTTCTGGCTCAATCTGCACAATAACCCCTCAAAATGTAGGAATTTTTCTTGTGACCCGTAAAATTGAGTCACTTTGTCTCTATCTCAAACCGTTCTCTCTCCAGAGGCATTTGTTTGAGGAGAGTGCAGAATTTTCTCCCATCCGCTCCAATGCATTTTTGAGACGCCTGAATCCAAAACTTCACTTGTGTTCGCACAATCGGTATTGCTGAATGGATGATCCTACAGACATGATTCCTGCACCATTACATTCATGAAAGGCTTCTGAATCTGAGTGTGTGAAAATCTTTTTCAATTTCACCTTTCGGTCCCTGAGAAACGCCTTTTCTTCAACCATGCGCACTCCATTAAAAAGTGCTGATTCACTGTCATGGCTGCTGTGCAGCTGGTCTCCATAGCAACAGACACATCTGTTGTGCTGCTGCTGCTTGATTAGTCTGGATTTTCCCATTAAGCCTGGAGCTCTATTGATCCTCTGTTACTCTGACACTGACTCTACTGCTCCTTCTCCCTCGATCAACTTTTTTAAGTTTTTGCAGTGTTTTCAACCTTTTTTAACCTTTTTCAACTTTTTGCAGTGTTTTGAACCTTTTTCAACCGTTTTCAACTTTTTTAAACCCTTTTCAACTTTTTGCAGTGTTTTGAACCTTTTTCAAACTTTTTCAACTTTTTGCAGTGTTTTCAACCTTTTTCAACTTTTTTCAACTTTTTTAAAACTTTTTCAACTTTTTGCAGTGTTTTCAAACTTTTTCAAAATTTTTTAACATTTTTCACCTTTTTTCAACCTTTTTCAACTTTTTGCAGTGTTTTCAAACTTTTTCAACATTTTTCAACTTTTTGCAGTGTTTTCAACCTTTTGCAAACTTTTTCAACTTTTTTCAACCCTTTTCAAGTTTTTGCAGTGTTTTGAACCTTTTTCAACATTTTTCAACTTTTTGCAGTGTTTTCAACCTTTTGCAAGTGTTTGCAGTGTTTTTCAACCTTTTTCAACCATTTTCAACTTTATTTCAGGGTTTTTCACCTTTTCTTATTCAGTTTTTCTGCATTACAGTTTAACATTTTCAGCTCAGCATTCACACTTGCAGTTTCTTCAGGAACTGCAAATTTTTTCTAGTTATTCTTCTGACTTCTTCCGCCGTTTTTTGACCCTTAACTCCTCTTACAGTTTTTGTCCGATTTGAACCATTCAAGTATCAAAATGTTCAGCTTTTTAAGGACATCGGTGCTATGTTCTAGCTTTTTAAAACCTTTTAAACTTTTTAAAATATTTCAACTTTTGTGCAACTTTTTGCCCCATGTTAACGGATGGAGAAAATTTCAAACTTTGAAACCCTTTAACTCCTTCAAATCTTAACCGATTTTAACCATTCAACTTTTAAACTATTCAACTTTTTAAACCCTTTCTTCAACCTTTTTAAACTTTTTAAACTTTTTTAAACTTTTTGAAATATTTCAACTTTTTAAAATTATTTTTAACATTGAAGTGGATGGAAAACCCCTTCAACTGACCTTTCAACTCCTTCAACTTTGAACCCTTAAAACTTTGTCATACTTTCACATTGAACAGTCATTTAACTTTTAAAACGTAGGCATTTTTGTCCTCTATTCAGGTATGTAATGTCATTGCACGATCTTTCACCAAATTTAAACTGTGAGCCTTCAAGTACGGAGAGAATTTCAGCCGTTTTTGGAGTTTACAATGGGTGTGTATTGGAAAAGCTAGAGTGGGAGAAAGGAATTTAGAGTGCGGGAGGCTCTGAATTTTAACCCCAAAAAAAATTCTTTTCTCGTCCGTACGGCCACATTTCTGGATCAATCTGCACAATAACCCCTCAAAACGTAGGATTTTTTCTTGTGACCCGTAAAATTGAGTCACTTTGTCTCTATCTCAAACGGTTCTCTCTCCAGAGGCATTTGTTTGAGGAGAGTGCAGAATTTTCTCCCATCCGCTCCAATACATTTTGGAGACGCCTGAATCCAAAACTTCACTCGTGTTCGCACAATCACTGTGGCTGAATGGATGATCCTACAGACATGATTCCTGCACCATTTAAGTCATGAAAGGCTTCTGAATCTGTCTGTGTGGAAATGTTTTTCAATTTCACATCTCGGTCCCCGAGAAATGCCATTTCTTCAACCATGCGCACTCCATTAAAAAGTGCTGATTCACTGTCATGGCTGCTGTGCAGCTGGTCTCCATTGCAACAGACACACCTGTTGTGCTGACTGCTGCTTGATTAGTCTGGATTTTCCCATTAAGACTGGAGCTCTATTGATCCTCTGTTACTCTGACACTGACTCCACTGCTCCTTCTGCCTCTATCAACTTTTTTAAGTTTTTGCAGTGTTTTCAAAATTTTTCAACCTTTTCAACATTTTTCAACCTTTTTCTACTTTTTTCAACCCCTTTCAACTTTTTGCAGTGTTTTCAACCTTTTTCAACATTTTTCAACTTTTTGCAGTGTTTTTAACCTTTTTCAAACTTTTTCAACTTTTTGCAGTGTTTTCAACCTTTTTCAACTTTTTTCGACCCTTTTCAACTTTTTACAGTGTTTGCAACCTTTTCCAACCTTTTTAACCCTTTTCAACTTTTTGCAGTGTTTTCAACCTTTTTCAACATTTTCAATTTTTTTTCAGTGTTTTCAACCTTTTTTAAACTTTTTCAACTTTTTGCAGTGTTTTCAACCTTTTTCAAACTTTTCAACTTTTTGCAGTGTTTTCAACCTTTTTCAACTTTTTTCAACCCTTTTCAACCCTTTTCAACTTTTTGAAGTGTATTCAACATCTTTCAACCTTTTTCAACTTTTTGCAGTGTTTTCAACCTTTTCAACATTTTTCAACTTTTTACAGTGTTTTCAACCTTTTTCAACATTTTTCAACTTTTTGCAGTGTTTTCAACCTTTTTCAACATTTTTCAACTTTTTACAGTGTTTTCAACCTTTTTCAACATTTTTCAACTTTTTGCAGTGTTTTCAACCTTTTTCAAACTTTTTCAACTGTTTGCAGTGTTTTCAAACTTTTTCAAACTTTTTTAACTTTTTGCAGTGTTTTCAACCTTTTTCAACTTTTTTCAAGTTTTTGCAGTGTTTTTCTACCTTTTTCAACCATTTTCAACTTTTTCAGTCTTTTTCAACTCTTTGCAGTGTTTTCAACCTTTTTCAACTTTTTACAGTGTCTTCAACCTTTTTTTAACCCTTTTCAACTTTTTTCAGTTTTTCAACCTTTTTCAAACTTTTTCAACTTTTTTGAAACTTTTTCAACTTTTTGCAGTGTTTTCAACCTCTTTCAACCCTTTATAACTTTTTGCAGTGTTTTCAAACTTCTTCAGTCTTTTTCAACTCTTTGCAGTGTTTTCAACCTTTTTCAACCTTTTTCAACTTTTTACAGTGTCTTCAACCTTTTTTTAATCCTTTTCAACTTTTTTCAGTTTTTTCAACCTTTTTCAAACTTTTTCAACTTTTTTGAAACTTTTTCAACTTTTTGCAGTGTTTTCAACCTTTTTCAAACTTTTTCAACCTTTTTCAACTTTTTTCAACCCTTTTCAACTTTTTCAAACTTTTTCAACTTTTTTCAAACTTTTTCAACTTTTTGCAGTGTTTTCAACAGTTTTCAACCTCATTCAACCTTTTTTAACCTTTTGCTGTGTTTTAACCTTTTTCAACTTTTTGCAGTATTTTCAACATTTTTCAACTTTTTTCAACTTTTTGCAGTGTTTTGAACCTTTTCCAACTTTTTGCAGTGTTTTCAAACTTTTTCAAACTTTTTCAACCTTTTCTGACTTTTTGCAGTGTTTTCAAACTTTTTCATCCTTTTTCAACTTTATTTCAGGGTTTTTCACCTTTTCTTATTCAGTTTTTCTGCATTACAGTTTAACATTTTCAGCTCAGCATTCACACTTGCAGTTTCTTCAGGAACTGCAAATTTTTTCTAGTTGTGTGAATGCTGAAGGCATTCACACCTTTGTTTTTCAATTCTTTAATATTATTATTCTGACTTCTTCCCCCGTTTTTTGACGCTTTACTCCTCCTACAGTTTTTGTCCGATTTGAACAATTCAAGTATCAAAATGTTCAGCTTTTTAAGGACATTAGTGCTATGTTCTAGCTTTTTAAAACCTTTTAAACTTTTTAAAATATTTCAACTTTTGTGCAACTTTTTGCCCCATGTTAACGGATGGAGATTTTTTCAAACTTTGGAACCTTATAACTTCTTCAAATCTTAACCGATTTTAACCATTCAACTTTTAAACTATTCACCTTTTTAAACCCTTTCTTAAACCTTTTTAAACTTTTTAAACTTTTTTAAACTTTTTGAAATATTTCAACTTTTTAAAATTATTTTTAACATTGAAGTGGATGGGAAAACCCTTCAACTGACCTTTCAACTCCTTCAACTTTGAACCCTTAAAACTTTGTCATACTTTCACATTGAAAAGTCATTTAACTTTTAAAACGTAGGCATTTTTGTCCTCTATTCACGTATGTAATATCATTGCAAGATCTTTTACCAAATTTAAACTGTGAGCCTTCAAGTACGGAGAGAATTTCAGCCGTTTTTGGAGTTTACAATGGGTGTGTATTGGAAAAGCTAGAGTGGGAGATTCGAATTTAGAGTGCGGGAGGCTCTGAATTTTAACCAAAAAAAACATTATTTTCTCGTCCCCCCGGCCACATTTCTGGCTCAATCTGCACAATAACCCCTCAAAACGTAGGAATTTTTCTTGTGACCCGTACAATTGAGTCACTTTGTCTCTATCTCAAACGGTTCTCTCTCCAGAGGCATTTGTTTGAGGAGAGCGCAGAATTTTCTCCCATCCGCTCCAATGCATTTTTGAGACGCCTGAATCCAAAACTTCACTCGTGTTCGCACAATCGGTGTGGCTGAATGGATGATCCTACCGACATGATTCCTGCACCATTAAATTCATGAAAGGCTTCTGAATCTGACTGTGTGAAAATCTTTTTCAATTTTGCCTTTCGGGCCCCGAGAAATGCCATTTCTTCAACCATGCGCACTCCATTAAAAAGTGCTGATTCACTGTCATGGCTGCTGTGCAGCTGGTCTCCATAGCAACAGACACACCTGTTGTGCTGCTGCGGCTTGATGAGTCTGGATTTTTCCATTAAGACTGGAGCTCTATTGATCCTCTGTTACTCTGACACTGACTCCACTGCTCCTTCTACCTTTTTCAACCTTTTTCAACTTTTTGCAGTGTTTTCGACCTTTTTCAACTTTTTTCAACTTTTTGCAGTGTTTTCAAGCTTTTTCAACCTTTTCAACTTTTTACAGTATTTTTAACCTTTTTCAACTTTTTTCAACTTTTTGCAGTGTTTTCAACCTTTTTCAACCCTTTTCAACTTTTTACAGTGTTTTCAAACGTTTTCAACCTTTTTCAACTTTTTTACAGTGTTTTCAAACTTTTTCAACCTTTTTCAACTTTTTTACAGTGTTTTCAAACTTTTTCAACCAATTTCAACTTTTTGCAGTGTTTTCACACTTTTTGAAACTTTTTCAACTTTTTTACAGTGTTTTCAACCTTCTTCAACCTTTTTCAAATTTTTGCAGTGTTTTCAACCTTTTTTAACCTTTTTCAACTTTTTGCAGTGTTTTCAAACTTTTTAACCTTTTTCAAGTTGTTGCAGTGTTTTCAAACTTTTTGAAAATTTTTCAATCTTTTTCAGCTTTTTGCAGTGTTTTCAACCTCTTTCAAATGTTTTCAACTTTTTTCAAGTTTTTGCAGTGTTTTCGAACTTTTTAACCTTTATCAACATTTTTCAAATTTTTGCAGTGTTTTCAAGCTTTTTCAACTTTTTGCAGTGTTTTCAACCTTTTTCAACCTTTTTCAACCTTTTTCAACTTTTTACAGTGTTTTCAAACGTTTTCAACCTTTTTACAGTGTTTTCAAACTTTTTCAACCAATTTCAACTTTTTGCAGTGTTTTCACACTTTTTGAAACTTTTTCAACTTTTTTACAGTGTTTTCAATCTTCTTCAACCTTTTTCAACTTTTTGCAGTGGTTTCAGACTTTTTTAACCTTTTTCAACTTCTTGCAGTGTTTTCAGACTTTTTCAACCTTTTTCAACTTTTGCAGCATTTTCAAACGTCAACCTTTTTCAACCTTTTTCAACTTGTTGCAGCGTTTTCAAACTTTTTCAACCTTTTTCAACTTTATTTCAGGGTTTTTCAACTTTGCTAATTGAGCTTTTTCTGCATTACAGTTTAGCATTTTCAGCTCAGCATTCACACTTGCAGTTTCTTCAGGAACTGCAAATTTTTTCTAGTTATTATTCTGACTTCTTCCGCCGTTTTTTAACGCTTAACTACTCCTCCAAATTTGGTCCGATTTGAACCATTCATATATCAAATTGTGCAGCTTTTTAAGGACTTGGGTGCTATGTTCTAACTTTTTTATATCTTTTAAACTTTTTGAAATATTTCAACTTTTGTGCAACTTTTTGCCCCATGTTAACGGATGGAGATTTTTTCAAACTTTGGAACCTTATAACTTCTTCAAATCTTAACCGATTTTAACCATTCAACTTTTAAAATATTCAACTTTTTAAACCCTTTCTTCAACCTTTTTCAACTTTTTCAACTTTGTTCAACTTTTTGAAATATTTCAACTTTTTAAAATTATTTTTAACATTGAAGTGGATGGGAAAACCCTTCAACTGACCTTTCAACTCCTTCAACTTTGAACCCTTACTACTTTGTCATACTTTCACATAGACAAGTCATTTTACTTTTAAAACGTAGGCATTTTTGTCCTCTATTCAGGTATGTAACATCATTTCAAGATCTTTTACCAAATTTAAACTGTGAGCCTTCAAGTACGGAGAGCATTTCAGCCGTTTTTGGAGTTTACAATGGGTGTGTATTGGAAAAGCTAGAGCGGGAGATTCGAATTTAGAGTGGGGGAAGCTCTGAATTTTAACCAAAAAAAAAATTATTTTCTCGTCCGTACGGCCACATTTCTGGCTCAATCTGCACAATAACCCCTCAAAACGTAGGAATTTTTCTTGTGACCCGTACAATTGAGTCACTTTGTCTCTATCTCAAACGGTTCTCTCTCCAGAGGCATTTGTTTGAGGAGAGCGCAGAATTTTCTCCCATCCGCTCCAATGCATTTCGAGACGCCTGAATCCAAAACTTCACTCGTGTTCGCACAATCGCCATGGCTGAATGGAAGATCCTACAGACATGATTCCTGCACCATTACATTCATGAAAGGCTTCTGAATCTGACTGTGTGAAAATCTTTTTCAATTTCTCCTTTCGGTCCCCGAGAAATGCCATTTCTTCAACCATGCGCACTCCATTAAAAAGTGCTGATTCACTGTCATGGCTGCTGTGCAGCTGGTCTCCATTGCAGCAGACACACCTGTTGTGCTGACTGCTGCTTGATTAGTCTGGATTTTTCCATTAAGACTGGAGCTCTATTGATCCTCTGTTACTCTGACACTGACTCCACTGCTCCTTCTATCTCTATCAACTTGTTTCAACTTTTTTCAGTGTTTTCAACTTTTTTCAACCCTTTTCAACTTTTTGCAGTGTTTTCAACCTTTTTCAAACTTTTTCAACTTTTTGCAGTGTTTTCAACCTTTTTCAAACTTTTTCAACTTTTTGCAGTGTTTTTAACCTTTTTCAAACTTTTTCAACTTTTTGCAGTGTTTTCAACCTTTCTCAACTTTTTTCAACCCTTTTCAACTTTTTGCAGTGTTTTCAACCTTTTTCAAACTTTTTCAACTTTTTTCAACTTTTTCAACTTTTTGCAGTGTTTTCAACCTTTTTCAACTTTTTCAACTTTTTGCAGTGTTTTTAACCTTTTTCAAACTTTTTCAACTTTTTGCAGTGTTTTCAACCTTTTTCAAACTTTTTCAACTTTTTCAACTTTTTGCAGTGTTTTCAACCTTTTTCAACTTTTTTTCAACCCTTTTCAACTTTTTGCAGTGTTTTCAAACTTTTTCAACTTTTTTCAGTGTTTTCAACCTTTTTCAACCTTTTTCAACTTTTTGCAGAGTTTTCAACCTTTTTCAAAATTTTTCAACTATTTTCAACCCTTTTCAACTTTTTGCAGTGTTTTCAACCTTTTTCAACATTTTCAAGTATTTTTGCAGTGTTTTCAACCTTTTTTAAACTATTTCAACTTTTTTTCAACTTTTTCAACTTTTTGCAGTGTTTTAAGCCTTTTTCAACATTTTTCAACTTTGTGCAGCGCTTTCAACCTTTTTTAACATTTTTCAACTTTTTGCAGTGTTTTCAACCTTTTTAAACCTTTTTCAACTTTTTGCAGTGTTTTCAACCTTTTTCAACATTTTCAAGTTTTTTGTTGCAGTGTTTTCAACCTTTTTTAAACTTTTTGCAGTATTTTCAGCGTTTTTCAACATTTTTCAACTTTTTGCAGTGTTTTCAACCTTTTTCAACCCTTTTCAACTTTTTGCAGTGTTTTGAACCTTTTTCAACATTTTTCAACTTTTTTCAGTGTTTTCAACCTTTTTCAACTTTTTGCAGTGTTTTTCCAACCTTTTTCAACCTTTTTCGACTTTTTGCCGTGTTTTCAAAGTTTTTCAACCTTTTTCAACTTTATTTCAGGGTTTTTCACCTTTTCTTATTCGGTTTTTCTGCATTACAGTTTAACATTTTCAGCTCAGCATTCACACTTGCAGTTTCTTCAGGAACTGCAAATTTTTTCTAGTTCTTCTTCTTCTGACTTCTTCCGCCGATTTTTGACGCTTAACTACTCCTCCAAATTTTGTCCGATTTGGACCATTCAGATATCAAATTGTGCAGCTTTTTAAGGACTTGGGTGCTATGTTCTAACTTTTTAAAATCTTTTAAACTTTTTGAAATATTTCAACTTTTGTGCAATTTTTTGTCCCATGTTAACGGATGGAGATTTTTTCAAACTTTGGAACCTTATAACTTCTTCAAATCTTAACCGATTTTAACCATTCAACTTTTAAAATATTCAACTTTTTAAACCCTTTCTTCAACCTTTTTCAACTTTTTCAACTTTGTTCAACTTTTTGAAATATTTCAACTTTTTAAAATTATTTTTAACATTGAAGTGGATGGGAAAACCCTTCAACTGAGCTTTCAACTCCTTCAACTTTGAACCCTTACTACTTTGTCATACTTTCACATAGACAAGTCATTTTACTTTTAAAACGTAGGCATTTTTGTCCTCTATTCAGGTATGTAGTATCATCTCAAGATCTTTTACCAAATTTAAACTGTGAGGCTTCAAGTATGGAGGGAATATCAGCCGTTTTTGGAGTTTACAATGGGTGTGTATTGGAAAAGCTAGAGTGGGAGAAAGGAATTTAGAGTGCGGGAGGCTCTGAATTTTAACCAAAAAAAAAATTCTTTTCTCGTCCGTACGGCCACATTTTTGGCTCAATCTGCACAATAACCCCTCAAAACGTAGGATTTTTTCTTGTGACCCGTAAAATTGATTCACTCTGTCTCTATCTCAAACGGTTCTCTCTCCAGAGGCATTTGTTTGAGGAGAGTGCAGAATTTTCTCCCATCCGCTCCAATGCATTTTGGAGATGCCTCAATCCAAAACTTCACTCGTGTTCGCACAATCACCGTGGCTGAATGGATGATCCTACAGACATGATTCCTGCACCATTAAATTCATGAAAGGCTTCTGAATATGACTGTGTGAAAATCTTTTTCAATTTCGTCTTTCGGTCCCCGAGAAATGCCATTTCTTCAACCATGCGCACTCCATTAAAAAGTGCTGATTCACTGTCATGGCTGCTGTGCAGCTGGTCTCCATTGCAACAGACACACCTGTTGTGCTGACTGCTGCTTGATTAGTCTGGATTTTCCCATTAAGACTGGAGCTCTATTGATCCTCTGTTACTCTGATGCTGCATTCACACCGAAAGCGTCGCGGGCGTCGTCGACGCTTGCGACGCCTCGAAGCTGACGCTTGTGACGGTTCAAGCACGACGCTGACACCAAGTGGTCACAAAGCTCACGACGCTTGCGACGCTCTTGACGCGAGTCAGTTTGTTGGCGCGCGGGAGGCTGTGATTTCTGTTTCCAGCAATGGCGGATCGCATCAGGAGAGTGGCTTGGCTTTATTTGTTAAATAAAGCCAGACAGCGTCGTCGGCGGGCACATTGGCGTCGTCTCTGGGTTCATCCCATTATTCAGAGGCGTTCTGAATTTGGGGAGTTTCACCATTTGCTCCAGGAGCTGCGGGAGGATGAGGGTCGCTTCCAGGGCTACTTTCGTCTCTCCCGGGCCCAGTTTGACGACCTGCTGGCCCGCATCGGTGCTCGGATCACTCTCCAGGACACCAACTACAGACGCTCAATTCCTCCTGAAGAGCGCCTGTCCATCTGTCTCCGGTTAGTCAGTGACATTGTATTATGATGTTATCTTACAAAATGCACTTTTTATCACTATAAGCACATATAGTGCTGGATAAATTAGCATACAGACTTGGGAGACAACAGGGTCAGCCTATCCCTACGTTTTCTTTTACTTAACGTTATTTATATAAAGTGCAAATATGCTAAGCTGGTGTAGATTTGTTCATATGTAGCCCGCTGTAATGTATGCTAAACTTATTAGCAGCACTAAATGTGTTCTGAACAGGCGTCATTACAGAGAGCTAATGTGACAACTATGACACCTAGTGACAGGTGACAGACACGCAGTATGGACTAAATTATTTGTGACAATATCTACAGATGGAGTTATTTATGTTTTATGCTCCCCACGTGCTATGCATGTTACTAAATTTACAGTAAAAAAACACAATGTCTGCTAGTTAAATGTCATTTGCAATAGGTTTTATTTTATTCCATAGACAAGAAAAAAATATTTTCCATTTTATGAGTAAAGTAATATGATTATGTGGTCAAAAATATGCAATTTATTATTGCTTGCAGGTTTCTGGCCACTGGGGACTCCTACAGGACCATCGCCAGCAGCTTCAGGGTGGGCATTTCAACTGTCTCCCAGATAATCCCACAGGTGGTGACAGTCATCTGGGAGAGCCTGGTGGAGGAGTTTATGCCTGTTCCTGGAGCAGAGGAGTGGAGGTCCATTGCGGAGGAGTTTGAGGAGCGATGGAACTTTCCTCTGTGCTGTGGTGCTGTGGATGGGAAGCACATTCAAATGAAGGCACCCCCCAACTCTGGCTCCCTGTATTTCAACTACAAGTTGCACCATTCCCTGGTCCTGCTTGCAGTTGTAGATGCGAGATACAGGTTCAGGGTGATAGATGTTGGAGGTTATGGCAGAACCAGCGATGGAGGGATCTTTGCCAACTCCGCCTTTGGCCAGGCTCTGCGTGCAGGTACACTGGATCTGCCTCCAAACCAGCACTTACCCGGAGCTGACCACCGAGGATCCCAGCCTCATGTATTTGTGGCAGACGAGGCGTTTCCTCTTCGCCCCTACCTGATGCGCCCCTTTCCTGGACGTGGTGGCCTAACCCTGGAGCAGCGCATCTTTAACTACCGCCTCTCCCGGGCCCGGCTGGTGGTGGAGGATGCGTTCGGGATTTGGTCGTCCCAGTGGAGAATGTTCCGCACTCTGCTGGAAATCCACCCTGAAGTTGTTGAGAAATGTGTGAAAGCGACGTGTGTTCTCCACAACTTCATGAGGATGTCTGCAGATGGGCGAGCGCCTGCATGCAGAGGAGCGGTGGAGCAAGAGGAGCCACTTCCAGGTGTGCGGCGGATGGGGGCCAACAATGCGACCCGAGACGCACTCAACACTCGAGATGTGTTCATGGCCCACTTCTGTGAGGAGGGAGCAGTACCGTGGCAGCCAGCAGAATAGTCATGTCCTCACAGGACTGACCCACAACGGCTCTTTTAAGAGCCACCCACAAATACCTAAAGAGCACTCCTTCTATTATAACATTTAAGCAGCTACATTTAACAATGTACAAATAAAATGTGTATATTAATGTTTTTCTTGTGTACATGTTTCTATATTCAATACTCTTTGGAGCTTTTTTTCCATCCTGTTTGCAGGTAATGGCTGCCAGACTCTACTCCTTCCCCAGACTTCTGTATCATCACAACGTGCACGTTCAGACCAGTCTAAACAACACAAGGTGAAATAAATAAAACAAATTTCCAACAGAAAACTGTTTTTTTCCTTCTAAGATTATATGAAACTAAATATCTACAATTGGGGAAATCAACATTTTCAATCAATCAGGATTATAAAATGATAAAGGTGTGCTTAAAGTCACAGTCAAAAACAGGAGTTGCAGAGAGCATAATTTTTTTTTATTTAACAAAACATAAAACTATATACATAAAATATAGAGACAAGAATAGAAAGGATCTTAATTGGAGGAGGTGCGGTGGAAGAGGAGGGACACACCGGAGTCTGGTTCCTCTCCTGCAAAAAGTGTCACCTCATTCAGGTCAAATTACTGAGTTGGCTCCAATTGTTCCAAATTTAGCATAAAAGTGCTGCTTTCATATAATAGTTTGTGTATTTGAAATTTGACAAAATCTTTTGATTGAGGCGGCACTTTTTGCAGGAGAGGAAGCAGAGAGAGGAGGAAGTGCTCATCTTCTGAGTAGGGTTTCCTCAGTTCTGCCAGCAACTCCCGCTCAAACGCTGATGGCTCTGAGCGGTCCTGGAGCCTTCTTCTTTGCCTCTTACGAGGTGGCCCTTTAAAGAAACACAGGACAATGAGAATCCTGACAGCTGAAATATGTTTCACCCACAATTCAACCAATTATTACAAAGAAAATAACATAAGCAACAACTAAATTCTGTGTTAAAAGAAGAATATGTGTAATTTAACAATATCTAAACAACTTTTATGTTAAATTATGTCAAAGTAAATGAGCATTCATAGTACAATTGTTATTTAAACTGACCATGATTATTTCACATCTGAACAAATTCAGTAAAATTCCTAGATTCACAGTTCATCATTCAAAGACACACACAAATGAATGACTATTGGACCCAAAAGTATGATAAAAGTTTCAAAAGAAATATTTTCTTGACACAAGCACGTAGCTCTCCAAAAATATACATCTATAGTATTTTTTGGAATCTACTTGATTGTGTGGATCTTTTTCAAAGCTTTTAAAATATTCCTACATTCTCAACCTTAGCAAAATTCCTGCACACCTGAAGGTGTAGGAGCAGATGAAGGGCCAGCCTGCGCAGAAGAGGCAGAAGAAGCAGCAGCAGCAGGCACAGGTGACTCTGGGTTAGAAGAGGATGGTTCTGTCCCAGGTCCTATGTCAGCAAGTTCTGTATGAAAAAATAAATGATTAAATAAATGCACCGTTTCTGTTTTTGGTTCTATTTTTCCAAAAAAATAAATATTATTTATATTATTTCCACTGCTTGTACTCCTGCTACTAAATATCAAGGCAGCACACCGATCAGACAGAAATCAATGTATTTTGTTTAGCTATCATAAAATGTTTGTGTGAGTGTTTTTTTCAACAAAATCAGACATAAAGCACCTGACATCCCTGCTCCTGCTTCTTCCTGTGGCTCTTCTGGGTGGTCATACCCTGCTTCCTCCTCTTCCTCGACCCTTGGCAACAGCATGTTGCCTGACGTCTCCCGTGGGGCGATGTGGGGGTCGAGGAAGGATAAAACAGCTCGGTATTTCCACCCCTTGGCTGACCCTGCCTCTGAACCACTCTTCTTCCTCCTCTCTTGCTCCTTCCTGAACTCCTTGGTGTACTTGTCCCTCAGGCTCTTCCACCGATTTTTGCACAGTTCCTCTGGATAAACATTGGTTTTAGCGGGAAAGATAGCAGCGGCTGTACAATGTTCTGACTGAATGTAGCACACAATACAGCGCGATGAAAAGTTTAGATAACTTACTTGGGACCCCGATCTCCTCGCTGATCCTCCCCCAAGCAAGATCCTTTCTATTCTTGTCTCTGTAGTGAAAAGACGACGTGTCGTACAGCTCCGGACGAGCGCACACAGCCACAATCAACTTGTCCTCCATCGTTGTCTTTCTTTTCCGGACTCCTGGTCCTGACGTAAACGACGTGAAACGTAGTGACGTAGCAGCGGAGGGATCGTCTCTGATTGGTTGACGCTCAGCGGCAGCGCGTCGAAAGTTCAGTTTTCCCAACTCTCAAAAAGCGACGCTCACGACGCTCCTGACGCCGGAGACGAGCGTCGTGGGCGTCGACGCTCGAAACGCTGGAAAAGCGACGCTCATGACGGTCCTGATGCGCCGCCCCGCCGCCCGCCGCTCCACGACGCTCGTCCACCATCGACTTTGCATAGAAAAGCGACGCTCACGACGCCCGCGACGCTTTCGGTGTGAACGTAGCATGACACTGACTCCACTGCTCCTTCTACCTCTACCAATTGTTTTAAGTTTTTGCAGTGTTTTCAACCTTTTTCAACCCTTGATAACTTTTTGCAGTGTTTCCAAACTTTTTCAACCCTTTTCAACTTTTTGCAGTGTTTTTAACCTTTTTCAAACTTTTTCAACTTTTTGCAGTGTTTTCAACCTTATTCAACTGTTTTTTTAACCTTTTTCAACTCTTTGCATTGTTTTCAAACTTTTTCAACTTTTTTAAAACTTTTTCAACTTTTTGCAGTGTTTTCAACCTTTTTCAACCCTTTATAACTTTTTGCAGTGTTTCCAAACTTTTTTAACCCTTTTCAACTTTTTGCAGTGTTTTTAACCTTTTTCAAACTTTTTCAACTTTTTGCAGTGTTTTCAACCTTTTTCAAACCTTTTCAAC
Source organism: Salarias fasciatus (assembly GCF_902148845.1). Taxonomy (NCBI): domain Eukaryota; kingdom Metazoa; phylum Chordata; class Actinopteri; order Blenniiformes; family Blenniidae; genus Salarias; species Salarias fasciatus. The sequence goes on from NC_043754.1 coordinate 4,829,155, forward strand.
TTTTTGCAGTGTTTTCAACCTTTTTCAAACTTGTTCAAGTTTTTGCAGTGATTTCAACCTTTTTCAACTTTTTTCAACCCTTTTCAACTTTTTGCAGTGTTTTCAACCTTTTTCAACTTTTTTCAACCGTTTTCCACTTTTTGCAGTGTTTTCAAACTTTTTCAACCTTTTCAACTTTTTTTTAACCTTTTTCAACTTTTTGCAGTGTTTTCAAACTTTTTCAACTTTTTTTTAAACTTTTTCAACGTTTTGCAGTGTTTTCAACATTTTTCAACCTTTTTCAACTTTTTGCAGTGTTTTCAACCTTTTTCAACTTTTTCAAGTTTTTTTTTAGTGTTTTCAACCTTTTTTAAACTTTTTGCAGTGTTTTCAACCTTTTTCAACATTTTTCAACTTTTTGAAGTGTTTTTGTACCTTTTTCAACCTTTTTCAACTTTATTTCAGGGTTTTTCACCTTTTCTTATTTAGTTTTTCTGCATTACAGTTTAACATTTTCAGCTCAGCATTCACACTTGCAGTTTCTTCAGGAACTGCAAATTTTTTCTAGTTGGAATTTTTATTTGGAAATTTACGAACAATACTGAATATTTAATTTGCTTGTACAGGCTCAAGAAAGATGCTACGTTCATTATTTTGTATTATTCCACTATTTATGTTTTCGTCTGGGATATTTTGAGATAGATTTTTTCCTATATTCACAAAGTAATTATTAAATTCCTCTACAATGTCCTGTTTTTCAAAAATGTCTATTTTGTTTTTGGTTATATGGTTTGGAATTATGGGTTTAACCTTGCCTTTGTGTAAGACTGTGTTAATTACACTCCATGTGTTTTTTGTACTATTTTTGCTTTTCTCTATTAATTGTGTGAATGCTGAAGGCATTCACACGATTACATTCCTCTTCTGACTTCTTCCGCCGTTTTTTGGCACGCTTCTCCTCCTACAAATTTTGTCCGATTTGAACCATTCATATATCAAATTGTGCAGCTTTTTGAGGACATGGGTGCTATGTTCTAGCTTTTTAAAATCTTTTAAACTTTTTGAAATATTTCAACTTTTGTGCAACTTTTTTCCCCATGTTAACGGATGGAGATTTTTTCAAACTTTGGAACCTTATAACTTCTTCAAATCTTAACCGATTTTAACCATTCAACTTTTAAAATATTCAACTTTTTAAACCCTTTCTTCAACCTTTTTAAACTTTTTCAACTTTCTTGAACTTTTTGAAATATTTCAACTTTTTAAATTATTTTTAACATTGAAGTGGATGGGAAAACCCTTCAACTGACCCGTCAACTCCTTCAACTTTGAACCATTATAACTTTGTCATACTTTCACGTGGACAAGTCATTTTACTTTTAAAACGTAGGCATTTTTGTCCTTTATTCAGGAGTGTAATATCATTTCAAGATCTTTTACCAGATTTAAACTGTGAGCCTTCAAGTACAGAGAGAATTCCAGCTTTTTTTGGAGTTTACAATGGGTGTGTATTGGAGAGGCTAGAGTGGGAGAGTGGCAGTTAGAGTGCGGGAGGCTCTGAATTTTAACCGAAAAAAAAATTATTTTCTCGTCCGTATGGCCACATTTCTGGCTCAATCTCCACAATAACCCCTCAAAACGTAGGAATTTTTCTTGTGACCCGTACAATTGAGTCACATTGTCTCTATCTCAAACGGTTCTCTCTGCAGAGTCATTTGTTTGAGGAGAGTGCAGGATTTTCTCCCATCCGCTCCAATGCATTTTGGAGATGCCTGAATCCAAAACTTCACTCATGTTCGCACCCTCGGTGTGGCTGAATGGATGATCCTACAGACATGATTCCTGCACCATTAAATTCATGAAAGGCTTCTGAATCTGGCTGTTTGAAAATCTTTTTCAATTTAGAATCTCGGTCACCGAGAAAAGCCATTTCTTCAACCATGCGCACTGCATTAAAAAGTGCTGATTCACTGTCATGGCTGCTGTGCAGCTGGTCTCCATTGCAACAGATACACCTGTTGTGCTGACTGCTGCTTGATTAGTCTGGATTTTTCCATTAAGACTGGAGCTCTATTGATCCTCTGTTACTCTGACACTGACTCCACTGCTTCTTCAAGGTATTTCAACGTTTTTAAATTTTTTGCAGTGTTTTTAACCTTTTTCAACTTTTTTCAACCCTTTTCAACTTTTTGCAGTGTTTTTAACCTTTTTCAACTTTTTTCAACATTTTTCAACTTTTTGCAGTGTTTTCAACCTTTTTCAAAATTGTTCAACCTTTCTCAACTTTTTTCAACCCTTTTCAACTTTTTGCAGTGTTTTCAAACTTTTTCAACCTTTTTCAAACTTTTTCAACTTTTTTCAACGCTTTTCAACTTTTTGCAGTGTTTTCAAACTTTTTCAACCTTTTCAACTTTTTTTTTAACCTTTAACTTCTTGCAGTGTTTTCAACATTTTTCAACCTCATTCAACATTTTTCAACTTTTTGCAGCGCTTTCAACCTTTTTCAACATTTTTCAACTTTTTTGCAGTGTTTTCAACCTTTTTCAAAATTTTTCAACCTTTCTCAACTTTTTTCAATCCTTTTCAACTTTTTGCAGTGTTTTCAAACTTTTTCAAACTTTTTCAACTTTTTTCCACGCTTTTCAACTTTTTGCAGTGTTTTCAAACTTTTTCAACCTTTTCAACTTTTTTTTTAACCTTTTTCAACTTTTTGCAGTGTTTTCAACATTTTTCAACCTCATTCAACCTTTTTCAACTTTTTACAGTGTTTTCAGCCTTTTTCAACGTTTTTCAACTTTTTTGCAGTTTTCAACCTTTTTCAAAATTTTTCAACCTTTTTCAACTTTTTTTCAACCCTTTTCAACTTTTTGCAGTGTTTTCAACATTTTTCAACATTTTTCAACTTTTTGCAGTTTTTTCAACCCTTTTCAAACTTTTTCATCTTTTTGCAGTGTTTTCAAACTTTTTCAACATTTTTCAGCTTTTTGCAGTGTTTTCAGCCTTTTTCAACTTTTTGCAGTGTTTTTCAACCTTTTTTGACTTTTTGCCGTGATTTAACATTTTTTCAACCTTTTTCAACTTTATTTCAGGTTTTTTCACCTTTTCTTATTCAGTTTTTCTGCATTACAGTTTAACATTTTCAGCTCAGCATTCACACTTGCAGTTTCTTCAGGAACTGCAAATTTGTTCTAGTTTTGTGTAGTAATCCTTTTTCTGTTGTCTTAGAATTGATATCAGTTTATTTTTATATTTTTTATACCGAACCTCGGCTTCTTTTGTTCTTAGTTTGAGAAACATTCTGTAGAGATAATTTTTTTTCTTACAGGCGTTTTTCAGACCACTTGTCATCCATGGGTTATTAATAGTATTTTTTTCGACACAAGCAATTTTGGTTATTTTGCAATTTTTGTTGTATAAATTAATAAGTGTCTCCATGAAAGTGTTGTAGGCATTATTTAAATCTCCTGTATAAACTTGATCCCAATTTTGTTTCTTTAAATCCTCTCTGAATGCCTCAATGGCTTTATTGGATTTGTCTCGTATAAAAATGGAAGTTTTTTCTCGTTCAGGGGTAATGCACAATTTTTTAAAAATAGTAAATACAGGTAGGTGATCACTCACATCGGTCATAAGAATGCCACTAATTATGTCTCCATGTAAAGTTGTGTATATGTTACCAATGATGGTTGCGCTATGGGTAGTAATTCTAGTTGGCTTTGTAATCATAGGACATAGTCCTGCCATCTGCAGATAATTCTTAAAGTCATTTGACGCTGCATTGTTACCTAGATCAATGTTGAAGTCACCACAGACTATAATTGTTAGGAGGAGAAAGAAGGATGATGGGAGAGGAGGAGTTTAATCTTTGTCTCGACCCTTGGGGTGGATGCTGTGTGGCTGTGGGCAGCATGTCTGTGTGCGCATGCGGGTGGACGCATGCACGCTCCTTTAAAAACTCAAAAGTTAGTCGGAATTACACAGGAGGAGGGACAAGAGAGAAAACTAACACTGAAGCTGCTGTCCCAAGCAGAGGAGGTGAGCGTAAAGCTTCTCCTCAGCGACACGGCGTTAGAGTGTGCGCTCGTGAACAAGCATTCACTGCACACAGACAGTAATGATCAATCAGCAATGTGCACCGGAACAAGCGTTTTAGTTTCTTACTTCAGCAATCACAAACAATATTCAGACAACTAAGTAAAGCCTTGCCACACCTCCTATGTTGGATTAATCCTGTCGGTGATCACTGCTCCATGAGGATGGAGGGAGTCTGAAGGCACAGCAGTGTGCGTCTGCAGACGGTCCAACTTGTCCGTTGGATGGTAGATAAAACTCAGTGTGTCCAGCGTGCAGAGGTGGAAAGAGTACAAAAATATTATACTTAAGTACAAGTACTGTTACTCTGATGTGATTTTACTTGAGTACAAACAAAGTTACCAGTCAAAAAATCTACTCAAGTAAAATTAAATGATTTAAAATGTACTTTGAGTAAAAGTAAAAAGTTACTTTTTAACAACAGGTGTTTTCTGCCTCTATTGTGTTGTGCAAAAAGGAACCGAGGACATGCATACGTACATATTAGAGATGTTCCGATACCATTTTTTGCCTCCCGATACCGATTCCGATACTTTTACTGTGGGTATCGGCCAATACCGAGTACTGATCCGATACCAGTATATTACAAAATAAAAAAATAAATAAATAAATACCATGCCTCGCCTGCATGACTGTCGCATGATTATCACTGTGGTGAGGCCTGGCTCAGGTTAAACCCTCTAAAACATGAATCAATACAGCAAATTCAAGCCATTTATTTTTAAATAGAACGCTATAAAAAACAGCAGTGCAAATACAATTGAACTAAATCAGTCTGGGAATAATTATTTTCAATAACAAAGTGCAGCCCCAATATTTTTAAAGTAAAGGAAATTTAAATAGAACAATATAAAACAGTAGTGCAACAACAACTTAAATAAGTCTAGAAATATATGTTTTTGCATTTTTAAATTGAAGTGCAGACATAATATTGTAAAATGAAGTTTTTTAGATAAAACAGTATAAATAACAGCAGTGCAACAGTAACTTAATAAACAAATCTAGGTTGTTTTTTTAAATTACGGTGCAAACATAGTCAAATGAACAAGGCATTTAAATAGAACAGTAAAAAAATAGTTCAACAGCAACTTTAAAGATTACTTTCCAAAATGTTATAGTCCAAAACCAACCAATGAAGTTACATTCAAAAAATAAGAATCCAAAGAGTAGAAGCTGCACTCTAAACAAAAAAATAGGCTTCTTTAACGGGCGCTGTATGTCTGCCACGTGATCCATTCTTCTTCTCAAGAACAGCAGCTGCAGCAGTGGCACGGCAAAGAACTGTGTCAGAGCTAACGACCAGCAGATGGCGGTAGTGCAACCAATGGGATGTAAGCTGCCGTAAAACATTGCAGAAGAAGAAGTGTCAGTGCTAACGGAGCTAAAGGAGCTAACAGAGCTAACGGAGCTGACCAGTAAATACATTACTAATTTAATTAATGACGTGGTATCAGATCAGTGCCTGGAGTCCAGTACTCGCCGATACCGATGCCAGCATTTTCGGGAGTATCGGCGCAATTTCCGATACTGGTATCGGAATCGGAACATCTCTAGTAGGGATGTCCCGATCAGGTTTTTTTGCCACCGAGTCCGAGTCCGATCCCTATCATTTTGAGTATCTGCCGATTCAGAGAACCAATCCGATTCTTTTCTAATATAGTAAAATATGTACATCATCTATAAAAAAAACCAACTAAAAAGCTTATGAAAAGTTCTCCTTTTTTATTTTCTTATCGTCAATTCAAAACAACACAGTAGTATGTTGCACATATTGCTGTCTCTCTATAATTACATCTTTTTGTAGCACGGAAAACCTAAATACATCTCATTTAACCCATTAAAGCCGGGCACGCATTACTGCTGAAGCATGCTTCAGTGTGCAGCAGTGGTCAGAAACGTTCAATACAAAATTATGAGGCAGTGCAGCAACACGATCTGTACCCGGAAACAGGATCAGTTATGCATATGCACGAGTTTGATGCATTTCATTGCCCAAGAAACAGCTGATTAGCGCAAAGAAGAAAAAAAGACCCGATGTCAATGGTAGAACTGCGCTACAGCGCTTCCAGGTTTAATGATAGAATTGCGCAACAACGCCACTACCGTAAATGCGTCCCGGCTTCAATGGGTTACAAAGGAAATTAAAGAAAAAATAAACATATGTATCCAACCGAGTCCAAATCGGGAGGAAACTTCTGATCCCGATCGAGTCCGTAATCACGTGATCGGGGCCGATTTCGATCATGTGATCGGATCGGGACATCCCTAATCTCTAGTACATATCAATTAAACTGTTTTATTCAAAGCAATTCAATTATATACATGAACTGTCTGAATATATACTTGCTCTACCACTGAAGATGGATGGAGCCCATCACAAATGAAGCTCATGACATGTGGCGGCGATTCTTTCGTCCCAAGGTCCAGTGTCCCAATCAAACAATGAATCACCTTTTGAGGAGGAGGTCTCGACTCGCAGATTCCAATAAGCACTCGCGGAGATATTTCTTAAACTCAAAGTTCCAGATTTATTAAACAAACCAAAATAATCTCCGTGGTTGACTCAAATCAAAATATAACAAAACAAATCTTTCTACGTTGTCTACTGTCTGCGCTTTCTGCGGTTGAAAACTGTTTCTCTCCTTCCTCCTTCCACAATTCCACACCTCCCCAGAACCCCTCACACCTGCGCTTTTATCCTGATTGCAGGGAGGAGGGCCTGACTGGGAGGAGGAGAGACACAGACTAAATTATCTACAAAACAAACAATTCTTAATTTCTTTGACCATAACTTAAATATATATCAAATACAGAAATTAAATTTACTTTCTTAATTGGCTCCAACATTCCGGCCCCTAATTGTGGCGCTTTAGCAAAACAATTACACAAATACAAATACAAAGGAGCCAAAATAAAGCAAACAAATCATTTCATTTTCTTATTGTCCATTAAATCTATAGTTGCTTGATGATCTTCTTTTCTTATTACAGTCCATGATCATTCAGAGTCTTAGTCTTTGGTAGAAGCCGGAACTTCTCAGTCTCTTAGTTCATTCATCTGCTTCCATAAGAAGACAGAGCTTGTCTATTGGTTGATGAATGGTGGATGTTTTGGTTTGAACCAAAACACTTCTCACATGGCCATTCCTGTCTGGAAAAGTCTTTACAACACGTCCCATAATCCATGAGTTCCTTGGTGCTGTGTTGTCGACGACGATAACAAGATCCCCAGAAGCCAAGTTTCTCTTTACGCTGATCCACTTGTTTCTCTCCTGCATGATTGGAAGGTATTCTTTTGCCCATCTTTTCCAAAACAGATCCGCTAGGTATTGTACCTGTCTCCATCTCTTTCGTGAATAAATATCTTCCTTTTCAAAGAGTCCTGGTGGCATTGTTGCTTTAGTCTTCAGCTGGAGCAGATGGTTTGGGGTTAAAGGTTCCAGGTCATTGGGATCGTTTGATACTCTGGTTAGAGGCCGGTCGTTTAGGATAGCTTCAACCTCGCACAGTGCAGTTGATAGAGTCTCGTCAGTCAGTGTTTGTTGTGATAGGACTGATATAAGGATCTTTTTGACTAATCTAATTAGTCTCTCCCAGACTCCACCATGGTGAGCTCCAAAAGGAGGGTTGAATGTCCATTTCACTCCATCTGCCAGAAATGCATCATGAATCCTCTGGTGATTAAGTTTTTTCAAAGCGTCACCAAGCTCCCTTTGGGCTCCAACAAAATTTGTCCCACAGTCTGTCCTGACACTTTGGATTGGTCCTCTTCTGCAGATGAACCTGCGTATGGCATTTATACACGAGTCTGTGTTCAGAAAGTATGCCATCTCCAGGTGAATTGCCCGACTCACTAGACAGGTAAAGATGACTCCCCATCGTTTCACTTGAGCTCGGCCTCTTTTCACTTCAATAGGACCAAAGTAGTCAATACCAACATGACTAAAGGGTGGTAGGTCTGGTTGCAAACGATCTTCAGGAAGATCTGACATTTTTTGTTCTCCAGGTTTTGATTGCATGCGTCTGCAAAACACACATCTCTTGATGATCTTTCTGGACAGGGAATTAGCATGGGGAAGCCAAAATTTTTGTCCCAGTCTTGAGAGCATGTGGTTTCTTCCTGAATGTCCAACTTGATAATGGATATGTTGTAGGATAAGGTTTGATATATGGGAAGTTTTTGGAAGAATAACTGGATTCTTCTGGCACTCTGGCATTGCACATTTGTTAATTCGACCTCCCACTCTCAAGATGCCTTGGTCAATCTTTGGATCCAGCCTGTAGATGGTGCTTCTTGAACTGAGTTTTTTTCCTTCTTCCAAACAGGTAAATTCATGACGAAAGTAGCGTCTTTGCTCAAAACAAATGACAGCCTTCTCTGCTTCTTGCATATCTTCCACTGAAATATTTTGAAGTCCAGTCTCCTCTTTGATCAGTTTTTTCTTCATCTCTGGTGATACTTGTGGTGATACTTGAGAGGTTTTGCAGGTTTTTCTAAACTGACAGAGAAATTGTAGCAGCTTTTTCACTTTAAGTATCCAGGATACAGCACGCAGAAGTCGGTTCCATGATGAGTGATACTCAATTAGTGTACAGATTGGGTCTTGGTTTTCCACCCTGACACTATTGACTGTGATGTCCTTTTTTATTTCAGGATCATTTTGTGTTATGTCTCCCAGAACCTGTGGAGTCTTCGGCCATTCTTTTTTCTCTTTTCCAAGGAATTCAGGACCTTTGAGCCATCGTGATCTTAAGAGTGACTCTAGATGCAGCCCACGCGATGCATCATCTGCTGGATTGTCCTTTGAACTTACATATCTCCACTGACTTGTACGAGAAAGGTCGTGGATCACTGCAACTCTGTTGGATACAAAAGTATGAAATCTTTTTGTCTGATTGCAGATGTATTTCAATACAGATGTACTGTCTGTCCAGAAAGTTGACTCTTCAAGTTGTATGTTTAACTCCTTCTTCAGCATCCGATCTATTTTGACAGCCAATGTTGCTGCTGTCAGTTCAAGTCTTGGGACAGTGATTTGCTTGAGCAGTGAGACTCTGGCTTTTCCAAAAACGAAGGCAACGTGAGTGTTTCCTTGTTGATCCATGAATCTGAGGTAACTGGCTGTGCCGTAACCTGATTCACTAGCATCACAAAAGTGATGGAGCTCAGCTTTCACTGCTGAGTCGATGACTTTAGGCTTCATACATCGTGCTATTTGTAATCCACTCAGTTGAGTTACCTCTCCAACCCATCTCTGCCAGGACCTCACATATTCCTGAGGAATGATTTGATCCCATCCCAGATTCAACTTGCACAGTTCTTGAAGGGTTTGTTTTGCTTTCAGGATGAAAGGGGACAGAAAACCCAGTGGGTCATAAATGGAGCTGACTGTAGAGAGAATGCCTCGTCTTGTAGCAGGTCGGGTCTTGACGTTTATCTTAAAGGTGAAGGTGTCACAGTGGGTGTCCCATTGGATTCCCAGTGCAGGTTCAATTACATGTTCTTTAGTTTTGTCTTTATCAAGATTCAGTTCCTTGATGGTATTTGCTCTGAGATGCTCAGGAATACTTTTCATTACCTGACTGCTATTGCTGATCCATTTGGTCAATCTGAAGCCTCCCTGATTGCAGGCTTCCATCAGATCTTTGACAAGCCCAATGGCCTGGTCTTCTGTAGCAACAGATTTGAGACAATCATCGACATAGAAGTTGGATTTGATCGTCTTCATAACCTCATCCGGATATCTGTCCTTGTTGTCTTCAGTAATGCGACGGAGAGCAAAATTAGCGATGCTCGGTGATGACACAGCACCAAAAAGATGTACTTTCATCCTGTAAACCTCAAGTGGCTTGCTGATATCACCGTCTGGCCACCACAAAAACCTTAAAAGGTCTCGGTCATTTTCATCAACGTGTACTTGATAGAACATTGCCTCGATGTCAGCCATTAGAGCAATTGGTTCTTGACGAAATCTTAGCAGCACCCCGATTAGGGTGTTCGTTAGGTCTGGTCCTTGAAGTAGATCTTTGTTCAGGGATTTTCCTTTGTATGATGATGTGCAATCGAAAACCACCCTCAACTTGTGCTTTCGCTTGTGGTAAACACCATGATGTGGGATATACCACACTCGTCCATCTTGTCTTTGAAGCTGCTGAGGTGAAAGCTTTTCTGCATAACCTTTTTTCAGAATATCTCTCATGAAGTCTTTGTATTCTTCAGCGTATTCTTGGTCCTTCTTGAACTTCCTGATCAGGTGCAGTGTGCGTTCTTTCACCAACGAATAGTTGTCTGGCATAACCGAGTCTTTATCTCTGAAAGGCAGTGGTAGATGATAATGTCCATCTTTGAGCGATGCTGAGCTTGAAGCAATCTCCATAAACCGTTTATCCTCAACTGACATCTCCTTTTTCTCTTCATACATGCTTTCAGAGAAATCCTGGTTGTATTGTCTGATGAGGAGTTCTTTGAGCTCAACTACAGAGATTCGGTTGGCCGACACTGTGACAGATCCAGAATCTTCTGCCACACTGCATCCATTGAGTGGTCCAGTCACCACCCATCCTAGTAAGGTCTGCATCGCATATGGTCCATTTCCTTGACTGTTAATTATATTCCAAGGCTCCATTGCCTGAGGAACATCAGTCCCAATCAGAAGATCAACATCGGCTTTAATATTCCTGAGCTTGATGTTGTTGAGGTAGGGCCAGTTCATCAGATCAGCTTCTGTAATTATGTTTTCTTTTGGTACAGGAATTTTGTCTTGAGTGTAAACTTTGGGTAATTGAAGGTAAACATGTCCCTCTATGTCTCCTACTTCCAGTCCCCGCACCTCGTAGGTCTTTGCAGGCGCCTCCTGTCCCATGGTCCGCAAAAGAATTTCTGTTTTGCGTCCTCTTATATTCAGTTGATCCATAAGTTTCTCGGTGCAGAATGTTGCTGTACTTCCAGGATCCAGGAATGCATAAGTTTGAACGTACTCACTTCCTTTTGCAACCCTGACTCTGACTGGAACAATTGACAGTGCACAGTCTCTTCCGGCCCCAGTTGCATCACCTGCCGAAACCAGAGTGCTGCTAACCAAAGTTTCTTCTTTTGTAGGAGTGGCTTTTGATTGAAGTTCCTGCTTCGAGGGTTTTGCATTTTGGATATGAAGCAGAGTAGGATGTTTTCTTTGACAAATTTGACATATTGATCTTCTTTTGCAGTCTTTGCTTAAATGACCTTTTATTAAACAACCAAAACAATATCCATGATTTCTCAAGAACTCAACCTTGGTATCTTGTAGCTGTGATTTGAACCGTGAGCAGTCAGTAACAGCATGTTTCCCAGAGCAGAACTCACATGTAGAGATGATAGAACTTGATGTATTTAGAGATTCTGGTTTAGGAACTGTTAATTGCTTGACTGTGTGCTCGGTTGTTGTTTCTGTATTCACTCCCACAGATGTCGCAAAGCTGCTGTTTCTGTTTCTGATGGACTTTGGTTCAAGTTTGTGTTTTGTGATCGATCTTTGGTGCGTTACTTGTTCTTGTATGTCTCCGAACAAAGGGTCCAAAAGCATTTTAGCTTGTTTTTCAATGTATTCCACAAGATGTTGAAACTTGACTCTTCTGCCAGTATTCTGCTGTGTTTCATAAGCTGTGGTTCGCCATTTTTCCCGAAGTTTGTATGGTAGTTTGGATGCGATCAGCCTTAGATTTGATGGAATATCCAGTTCTTCCATGTACTGTAAGTCTTGCATTACGTTACAGCATCCTCTCAAGTACATCGCATATGCATGCAGCGTTTTTCCATCTTCAGCTCTTATAGCTGTCCAGTTTAAGGCTTTGTCCAGGTAGGCATCACAAATCTTCATTTCATTACCAAAGTGTTCCTTCAAGAGGCGTTTTGCTTCAACATAACCTTGGTTTCCATCCATGTGAACACAGCTGCGGACCAAGTCCCTTGGTAAACCAGAGGTGAATTGTTCCAAATAATAAAGTCTGTCTCGATTATTTTTGGTTTTGTCTTCAATTAAATGTTCAAAAGCATGGGTGAAGGATTGATAAGTCAGCGGGTTACCATCGAATACTGGCATCTGTCTTGCAGGTAAGAGAGAGAGTTTCTGCTGTGAAACAATCAGCTCAGCAATGTCACTTTGTCTTTGCATCACCACGTTCAAGTCATCATTAGTCAGAGGATTGACTGTTTTATTTGATTCTTCAGTATGGATTTGGATAGTTCTCATTCCATTTTGAGTTTCAGATGTGTTCTCATCCTCATGCATGTTCCTCTGTATCAGTTGATGCTTGAGGGAACTCGACACTGCGTGGTGGAGTGGAGTTTTGGGGATTGCACCTAATTGAACAAATTCCACATCACATTCCACAGCTCCAGGTTTCTGCTGAGAGTCATAATACTCATTCATGCCATCACTTTGAACTTTGTCCTCCACATCACTGCGTTCAAGGACTTTTATTTTGGCAGTTGATGCTGCAAATTCTGCTTCCAGGTCCATTTGTTCCAGCTTGGTCTTCAGCTTTGTTTCTTCTAGTTGCAGTTCATGTTTCTTCTTTAAAGCTGCTGCTCTTGCCATCACTGCAGCCTGCTCAGCTTTGGCTCTTTTTAATTCTGAGGAGAGTGAGGAGGATCTGGAGGTTCTTGATCCAGCAGAAGAACGTTTTGATTTGTGTGATACATTTGAAATACTATCCAGTGGTCCCAGGTTTAATTGTGCAGTTTCTTTTTTCCACAGTTCAACTTCATTTAGGAAATAATTCAGGTTGGTTATTCTGGGTTCAAACCAGTCATTATGATCTTCTTCCTTTTCTTCTTCTGATAAGAACTCCTGCACAGATTTATGAGCATTTTTAAATTCACACACAGCTGATTTAAATCTTTCCAAAGCCTCATTGACTTCATCATGATTTCCAGCATCTTTCATCAAAGTCTTTATTTCATTGAGCTTCCTGGTACACGCTCCCAGCCTGCCTCTGCGTGAAGCGATGCATGCATTTAATTGATCCTCAGCTTCAGCTGCGTTCTCAGCACCCACTGACATTGTCACCAATTAATCACACAGGATCCAATATTTTCCACTTATTCCATCCAGGAACATCCGTCAGTCATTCATCCTTCATTTTGTGTGATGATGTAATCAGTTTGCGGTCAGTTTACAGTGCAGCCACGCCTCCATTCATAAAGTTGATCAGCTGCTTTCACTCACGGCCGCTGGCAGCTTCCTTCCTTGATAGACGGTGATCGGCTGATTTTGCAGACTTTCCCGTCTTCCTTTGAGCCTTCAGAGGAGTTTTCAACTTGTGGCGGCGATTCTTTCGTCCCAAGGTCCAGTGTCCCAATCAAACAATGAATCACCTTTTGAGGAGGAGGTCTCGACTCGCAGATTCCAATAAGCACTCGCGGAGATATTTCTTAAACTCAAAGTTCCAGATTTATTAAACAAACCAAAATAATCTCCGTGGTTGACTCAAATCAAAATATAACAAAACAAATCTTTCTACGTTGTCTACTGTCTGCGCTTTCTGTGGTTGAAAACTGTTTCTCTCCTTCCTCCTTCCACAATTCCACACCTCCCCAGAACCCCTCACACCTGCGCTTTTATCCTGATTGCAGGGAGGAGGGCCTGACTGGGAGGAGGAGAGACACAGACTAAATTATCTACAAAACAAACAATTCTTAATTTCTTTGACCATAACTTAAATATATATCAAATACAGAAATTAAATTTACTTTCTTAATTGGCTCCAACATGACAAGTTTGTCCACTTTTGCCTGTGGCACACGTCTGCCTACGCCTGCCATCATGTCATCCAGTTTAGGTTGTTTGGGCAGCATTTCTGGAGGCTACAGTGTTCGTTTCCATCTTGCCACACCGTCACCAAAGGCCTTCAACTTTGATGGATGTCTCCTCTGAAAACATATAAATATAAAAATATTTTAATTACTATGTAAATCACTACCTTTATTAAATAGTCAGCATTTTAATTAATTATACTCATAGATATGTTTTCTACACCCAAAGCATTTGTGCATCACAATGCAAAATTTGGTCACAAAAAACTTACAATAACGAACATATCCAGTAATAAACAAGAGAAAGTGTGATCTAAATGATAAATGTATTTATACAATGTGTCTTGGTTGGCTCACATAACGATCGAATAAAAGAACAGATATAACTTAAACATTTGTAATTTTCTAATTCATTTTGAGGATTTAGGGCTTCCACTCTGGCATTAAAAGTGGAGACTTAAAAAAAACAAAAAACTGCGGTTTGGTGTTTGCATGTAAGCAGAGACAAATGGAGACCGGCTTTCTGCCTCCATCGACACTGTCGTTCTGGTATGTGAGCTAAGTTATTTTCAAAAATGGAGGGAAGAAAGTGTCCGTTTATGAAAAGATTGCATCATGAACTGCAATGCTGTCTTGGATGCAGGATTACTTGGTTAAGACAGATGCTAAATAACTAGCTTGCAAATTTGCATTTCTCAGGAACATACCAAAGACGGTAAATAAGTTAAAAAGCTGCCGAATCATGCCTGGACTGCACAGACCACAGGCAGAGAAAGCAGCTGTTGGATATATGCTATGGTACTTGTAGTACTGATCACTGGGGTTCCCGGCCGGGGCTTTCCTCTGCCCCTTTTCTGGACCGGCGCGTGGGCGTCTGCCTGGGGGAGCGGCTCGGGTCTGGGCTCTGTGATGGCCGCCGGCTGTCTGGGCCCGGAGGGCCTCTCTGGCCTGCTTCTGGCCTTCTCAAGGGTCAGAGGTCATATATGCATGATCACTATCACCATCGCTATCCCCATCGCATTTGCATGATCACGTTGATATTGAATCACTCTTCACATTCTACCTGTGGACTCAGTTACCTTGTCTTCTTGGTGGTTTAGACTAATGGTGATCTGTAGTAGACCTCTCTTCATGCATGCTCCTAGTTTGCTACTAGCTATACTCTCCAAAAAAAAAAAAAAAAAAGTTTGTGGTGTCCTTGCACGTCCTTCCTTCCCTACACCTCCTTTTGTTGTTGTGGCTGTTGGGGTTTACGATTGGTAATTGGGAAAAAATGACTAAAGTATTGATTACCGGGAGTAATTGATTACTTTAAATAATTTAGTTACTTATTAATTGGAGTAAATTTTGATTTACCAATTAATAATTGCAGGTCATTAACAGTGGATCACCAATAACAATCAATTACTGCGTAATAAACTGTTTAAAGTGAAGCACCAAGTAATTTAACCCAACATCGATTATTATTAATCAGAATAAACTGTCATTTATTCGTTAATAATGTCAAATAATCAGCCTTTTAGGAAAGGAGTAGACCACAGAGTGATTTAACCACTAAATTATTGATTAACAAGGTGTTATTAATTAATCAATAATGCCACAAATTACCAATTACTGGAGATGAGTCAATTACAGAAAATGAGCTGAGAGAAGTTGTAAATTAAGCATTAAATTAACCTGTGGTTTATTACCTCTGCCAGGAGGTAATGTAATCATGTCAGTTTGTTGGTTGGTTGGTTGGTTGGTTGGTTTGTTAGCAAGATTATGGAAAAAGTAATGGACGGATTGCAATGAAACTTTGTGGAAAGGCGGGTCTTGGGCTAACTTAGAATCCATTAAATTTTGGTGATGATCCGGATCACAGACTGGATCCAGGAATTTTTTAAAAGATTCTTTATCATTGAGAGATAGGGCAGTCTTTGAAATAGTTGGACAGGCCCGCTGATGGGGGGATTGGAGGGAAAACAAACCCGGAGCAGCGTATTGTGTCCAGCATGTTTGACAGAGAAGTAGGCATCAAAGCGGTGAAAAAAATGGTTGTAAACTGTGTAGCGGTTGGGTCCATCAACTACAGAGGGAAGAAGGCAGGACTGTCGTTCCACAGGTTTCCGGCCGATGCTGAACGCAGAGAGAAGTGGATAGCTGCACTTCGGCGTGCTGGTTCAGAACACAGAAACACGGAGTGGCGACCATCAAGATACAGTCGTATATGCAACGAACATTTTGTTGGAGGTTTGTGTGCTTTTATATATTTGCTCTGTTCCCCTGTTTAACTGATGATCGATCCGATTACGTGCCTCTTCCTCTACGACTGCTTTGTAAACCTCGCTCAGGCGGCAGAACCAGTCACGGCTGCACTCTGAGGCTAAAAATAGATCCGCAAAAAATATGCAGTCTTGAAAGCTACGTTGTCTGTTTAACAATTCCCTTTAACGCATTCCGAACTGTTTCTGAATTGTCTGTCCAGTTTTTAATCCGTGATCATCGGAGCTTTAGCCAGGCATTTCCCTCTCCTGATTGCAGCTCTTGCTCGCTTCTCGCCCCCTCCTCTTGGGCAGCGCCTGGGTCTCCTGTGCGCCCAGACTTTGAAATGTGTACCTCATGTTAGTTGCAAAACGTCCCAGTTAAAAGCAGTTGTGTTTGTGTTATTTTGCTCAATTCGAACTGAGCGGAGAGTTCGCTCAGCAGAACGTGAGTCTGCATGCGCGTCTTGCTTCCAAAACACAGCAGTTGCCATGGAGATGGGAGCGTTTCATTTTAATGCATTTGGACGTTTCACACAACTGATCCACAGGCGTAGAGAAACGCCGCCTCCGCCGGGAGATGAGGAACAATAAATTAAACAAACTACAGCGAGAGAGATGGAGGTTTTGGCAGTAGTACCAGCAAGAATTTAAAACTACTTTCAGCCCTGATGACAAGCAACAGTTTAATTTTTTAAGTTATTCTATTATTTTTTTAAAAGTTGAATTAATTATTTTTGCAATATAGACTCAGTATATTAGCCTTTGCAGTGATCACAATGTTGTCTGCGCGGCATATGCACTGTTTAATGCTGATTTCTTTTTTTCTCCCATTTCTAAATAATTTCAGGAGCTGTCAGCAATGGTCCCGTCTCTCCAGTTTACTTGCCATCGATCTTCCAACACGTGCCATCCCCCCAAAAACGACAGCGCGAGCGAGCTCTTCAAAGCTACGTGCGCAGAGAGGATGCAAAAAGAAAAAGAAGGGCCGCTGCCAGGGTGTTGTCAACCCTGCATGCTAACTGCCAGGATGGTCAGCCGCCAGAAGGCATAGTCGCAGAGACAGTGGTCGACCCGGAAATGGGAGTTGAAGGTAAAAACTGTGTGGTGGATGACACTGAAGATCTGGGAGGATCAGGCGGAGGAGGTTATGCAACTGACAGAGCAGATGTCGGGGAAACCCATGGAGAAGGGGAATTACAAACTGAGATGCCATCGGGACCAGCTGTCGATTCGAGGCTGGAGCGAGCGGCTCAAACAGACTTGTCTTCATCTGACATATCTGCTATCAATGCAGACAATATTTCTCTTCGAGGTGAAGTGTCACAGCTCAAAGAAAGAGTGAACGGGCTGTCCATCAGTGAAGACAGCTTCGGTTGTGATAACAAAGCGCGATGCTACACAGGACTTCCATCCAGTCACATTCTGAAAGCACTGTTTAATGAGCGTTCCTCACACCTTCCAGAAAACTCAGCCCTCACTAAATTTCAGCAGTTTGTGGTGACATTAATGAAGATGCGCATGAATGTATCAATGCAGTGTATATCGTACATGTTTGACGTCAACATCTCCACTATTTCCAGGCTGTTCAACAATGTCACTGACGTGATGTATGTGAGACTGGTACCACTTCTGGTGTTGTGGCCCAGCAGGTCCGCCTTACGAAAAACACTGCCCCTCTCTTTTCGCAAGGATTTCCCCCCGTGTGTGCATCATCGACTGTTTTGAAGTGTTCATTGACAGACCTGCTGATTTGACTGCGAGAGCACAAACATATTCCAGTTACAAGCATCATAATACGATGAAGTACTTGATTGCTATAACACCCCAAGGCGCAGTGTCGTACATTACAAACGGTTGGGGGGGCAGAGTCAGTGACAAGTACATTACAGAACACTGTGGGTTTTTAAATAAATTACTGCCTGGAGATGTGATTTACACATTGAAACTACAGGCGTTTCAATGTGGAGAACTGTGTCAGTTTGCAGATGGCTCGGTTGCAGATTCCAGCTTTCACCAAGGATAAAAAACAACTGTCAGCGCTGGATGTTCAGACCACCCGTACTCTTGCATCAAGACGAATCCATGTTGAACGTGTGATTGGGCTGGTGCGACAGAAGTACACAATGCTGATGAGTACTGTTCCAATAACTCTACTCCAGAGGGATGGATCAGATGTGACCACTCTTGACAAAGTAGTCCACATTGCCTGTGCACTTTGCAACGCATGCGAGTCCATTGTGCCATTTGAGTAATGACACACTACATTTGGTGCAGAAAGTGTGGAGATTTACGTGGAAAAAATGTACGACCTTGTTCGTAAACAAAGCATGTAAACAGCTCTCTGTTGTAGTTTCTGTTAGTAGGGCTGAAAGTGTACATGTGGAATCCATACATAATGAGAACTTGATATAAATGCTGAGAAATGATTGAGAGACTGGAAGTGCAGATGTATTTTTAATGTGTGATCTTTAAACCCAAACAATGTACAGAATTACATGACAAAAATTCCAATAAATTGTCCTTGTTCAGAAACTGCACAAGATCAGTTTGTTTTTTTTTTCTGTTGTCACAAAATGTTCTTTTGGTACAAAACACAGCACCGTACATTTAAAAATTGGCTCATGGAAGACGTGAAAAGACCGATTTGAAATCTGTCACACCTAACCTGTAACTCCGCAATGGCAAATGTGACAAAAAATTTTATCACACACGTGCTTTGGAAGTCAGATTGTCATTATTTCCTCTTCTCCATCTGCCTGCAGTCAGGGCATTTCCAACCACACTTTGGTTTGTTCTTGAAACCCAAACAGGTCTGATGAAATGTAGTGACTCCACAAGTGTCAGAGGCACACAAGATAATCGTATCCTGCCTGTTCTCCTTGCAGTAGCATGGTAGCTCGTCTGTTGCTGTTCTATCTGCTACCCTTGGCCGTGTGAACCATCGGAAGCAGAGTTCTGGTAGCACACACTTGACAAAGAAATTTGCCACTTGAATGCCTTCAAGAAGAACTCACTGTCTGGGTGGATCACTCGCACAAACATATTGTTTGGTGTCCATACAGTGAAATGACAAAACTGACTTCGCGTC
The DNA here is from genome assembly GCF_902148845.1 of Salarias fasciatus. Lineage (NCBI taxonomy): Eukaryota > Metazoa > Chordata > Actinopteri > Blenniiformes > Blenniidae > Salarias > Salarias fasciatus. The sequence goes on from NC_043754.1 coordinate 4,848,352, forward strand.
AGATGAAGCTGTGCCTGCACCTGATAGTAGTAGGCATGGTCCTTTTTAAGCTGAAGGCTCCCGTCATCGTTTTCTTTTAAGCAGAATGGCCTCTCAGTTGCAGATTGTGTTAGTCCTTCATCTTTTCTGGAGTAGGGACACTTGATTTCAACAAACCCTTGTCCGCAACAATGACATTTTACCATGGCATCTGGAGAGGCCCCTTTGGCCCCATCCACACGAAGACGAATCCAGGCCAAAACGCAAAAATATTTGATCAATTCACCCTGTCATCCACACGAATTCAGCATTCCGTGGATCTGAAACCGAACATTTTTGAAACCAGGTCCCAGGGTGAACAGATCCGAAAACTGTTGAATCCGCGTCTCCGTATTTACTCCTATTTTGGAGCGCTTCCTGATACGCTTGCGTCATCGCGCTACGTCGTGACAAACGCGCATGCGCAGAACACTGTAAACAACAATAATGGCGCTGTTTATTGTAGCAGATGTCCTGCTGAAGACTGTGAGCCTTTTGCTGCAAAATATTGCACTCCTTCAGTACCACCGGATACAACAAATCAACATGGAGAACGCCATGCTTCATATATACACACACACATATATATATATATATATATATTTTTTTTTTTTTTTTTTTTAAATTGTAAATATACACGTACATGGCTAACATTTTGCCAGGGAGTACACAATAAGCGAGTAGTTTCTTTCAAACGGTTTAAATTTCTCACAGATACTGATAGTTTTTACAGCCTTCATGTTTTCAGGGTCTTTTAACATTTTTATACAAGAGAGTACATTTCTGAAGTGGAGAAATGATGGCTTCTGCCTGCTGTATTTGCATTTATGATTAACGAATTTGATTTTAGGATTAGTAAATTGATGATAAAAAAAAAAAATCCGTCCTTCTTTTTCCTGTTTTCTGAAGAAACAAAAAAACACATTTTCCTACCTCAAAGTAAAGTCCTTGCATACATTATTAATTGCAAAGCGACAGAAATCCTTCCAAAAGATCTTGGAGTCATCACGTCCAAAAGAAGTGTTGAGTTGTTTCAGGGTGATTTCCGCAGGAAGAACAGTTCACATCAATGTCCCTTAATATATTTTGTCATGAAGTGGTCAGCAGGATGCTTCATGTGATGTTGGATAGACCATGAAAAAGATCACAAAGGCTACAAGGCGGAGGCGCTATGATATTGCCATGTATTTCCAGCGGTTGTCAATGAAGCGCCACCTAACCGTCTGGCATGTTATTGCAACGTTTCAGCTGTTTTGAAAACAGTCATGCGGACGGTCATAAATATTGAATCAGCTCCTTCTTTACGGGCAAAAGTTTTTGGAACTATGAGCGTTTTGTCTTCGTGTGGACGGGGCCTAAGTGTGGATATTCTGGTAAGATGTGCAGGCCGGCATCTTCAACCACCACAGTGTCAGCGTCCCGGTGGATATGCTGCACAGCATTCTTGTACTGTGTCAGCGCAGTTTTTTCGTGGTCACACCCCCACCTGACAGATCAAAAGAATGGCACCATTAACAAACACATTTGAGATATCATTTGGATGGACAAACAAGCTCCAATATGTTGTGCTCCCATGTAAGTTACCCCACATATGTTATTGTTATTACCAATTTTATGTTATATGTATCATGTACCATCCAAATATCTAGAGAGGCAATGTTATGAAAAAAAAAAAAGGTAACGCTTCCTTTTACAGTACGGTAATTACCATGTATTAACATGGTAATTGCAAGGTAAGTACCATGTAATAAGGAGAAGTTACTGTAAAATTACCATGTAATTACAGGGTAACTATGTTGCTAATTACCTAGTACTTTTAGAGTAATTACCAAGCCAATTCCAGGCAAATACCAAGTAACTACCTGGTAGTAAGTATTAATTACTGGGTAATTATAATGTATATAGCAACTATGTCGGTAATTGCCAAGTACTTACTAAGTAATTGCTAAGTAATTACCATGTCATCATTGGGAAATGTAGACTTTTTACTAGGTATTACTAGGTACTGCTAGGTGTGTACGCTATGTGTTTCCCGATTAGTCAAGTGTTTTTTACTACTTACCTGGTAACTTCTTAGTATTTCCCAGTAACTAACTACAGTTTCTGGGTTGGTCGTGGCTGCGTGCTTGAAGACAGATGCTGTCACTCTGCCGGCTCTGTGTTCAAACCACAGTGTTGCTCTGTTGTTTTGTTTTGGCTTCTATGAGGCTCGCCTGTAGGACAACAAAATGAAAAACACTTGTGATGTCTATCAAGGTCTTACAGAACACACAGTTACTAATATTTGGAGTTATTCTGTTTGTCAATGTTTAAATGTTAAACACTTGCATAGGTACTGGTAGGAAAAACAATGTTGATCTACCTGCTCCTCTGATATGCGCCGCGGATGTTTCCAAAGGTTTCTTGGCAAAACTTATCCAACTTGCTGGGATCAACCTCATGTTCTGCTGTGCAAAGAGCAGTCAGTGGTTGAGGCAAACTGAGTTTTGATGTCGCAGGGACGTGGTCGTCTGCATATTCAGGAACAAGTGCCAGAACTGCGCACTTCACATTGGACTGGTGCAGTGTTTTATAGAAGGCAGCAGCGTCTGCAGGGGTTGGTGGGGGAATAGTCTTGTCCTTGACTTTCTTCTGGGGCTTTGACTGATGTCCTCGCTTTCTTTTTGTTCCCAGGGTGGTAAAATTTATGTGGCGCCCTTCTTTATAATCCACATTCTTCAGAGAAGGTGCCAACCAACTGCATGGCAGTAAAGTGCAAGACACGTTCTTCTTCAATTTCACCACAGCTTCCAGGGCAAAAAGTGTTGCTCCAACATGTGAGCAGGTTTCACCTTAACCTGCCATATAGGTGCAGTACCATCCATGCGCACTACTACCCATGGTTGCAAGGGTGGCTCCGACAACTTCTGGGAATGCATCACCTGTGTGTGACAAAAAAACAACAAAAAAAAACAAAACAATGAAAACAATGACAAAGACACGTGCTCACAACTATGCACAAAACAATAATTGTCAGTAAGTCTTGCATATGTTCATTATGTTCAGCAGGGGTCAGCAAATTGAGTGACAATGTTTTTATTCCACTTTAAAAAAATACCCAATATGGAACGTCACAACAATGATGTCTGAAATTTGGTGGTGTAAAACAGTGGCGTGTATTTAGCACATACACTGCAGCTAATGACATCAGCATCTACTGCTCCACTCTGTAAAGCAAAACAAAACAAAAAAAAACCTATCAGCTGAATTATGAAACACCAGGAGTTACTGTAGCTGCCGTCTTCAGTCACCAACTCGTAAAATATACTGTCTTTTAAGACAAGAATGTGTGTGAAATGTGGGAAGTGCGTTATAACAAATAATTGTAGTTCTGTACTGCCAACAATGTAGGACTTCAATCACTCAGTTGCATGGGAGCACATGACGTGGAGGGGCACTCCCGCGAAAGAAAGAGAAAAAACAAAAAAGAAAAAGAGGGAGGAAAAAAAGTGCGAACGGGCCCTTAATGTATGGTTAACTAACGTTGATTTTATGTCACAACATAATATTTTAAATTTTCTGTGATCAATTATCCTGTGCTAATTTTATGGGAGGGGCGGTGGCTCAGCCTCATGCCGCCTGGACCCTGATAGACGAATTTGCTGAGAGAAAAGCCAGGAAGGTGCAACTGTAAGGTAAGCAGAGACAGGCAGAGCTGTTGTGTATTTAAATGATCAAAAGCTTTTAATCTGTTGTTCTGGTGCGCCGTCACCAGATTGTGATAGGAAGCTGAGCTGTAATGCTCATTCTCTTTTCTTTTTTCTTCTTTTTTTTCACACAAGAGCATTTCTAATGACTGACAGGTATTTACAGTCCATTTGGCCTGAAGTTTAACATTTATATGTAAGTTTGCCGATCTGCGCACCTTAGACTTTACAAGGACGTTGTCCGTGTTGCCGATCCAGTACTGTCCCAGCGCTCCCACAAAGCCGGAAACAAAATACTTGTACGAATCCAGGCTCTTGTACGCCTTCATCACTGCTTTGGTGTAAGCCGAAGAACTGTCTATTAAATAGCAGTAAATGTCCGCGTACTCCAGATCGGGCAGCTCTTGAGTCTCAGCCGTGCATGGCTGAAACAGGCCGGCTGGCATCAGGTACGGGTCGTGCTGCAAACCTGAAATCCGTACTTTCTCCCGGTATCAGTCTTTGTGTGTAGCGTCAAGTTTGTCCACCTGATCTGACAACACAACTGCAGCCCTACACTCCTTATAAGTCGACATTTTCAACATGAAAGAACGCCGAACGTGCACTGAGAACTGCCAACATGGCGGCAGTCCCCCGGTTGCCAACTTCCGGGTCACGTGACTGCAAATACTCTATATGGTGTTCCTATTGTTGTTGGTGACTGATTTGAGCTGTGGCGGAGGTATGCGCTCTCTGAGTGCCAATTTCTAGTTTAATTAATAATTTCTACAATACATAATCTGGAATCGATAATTATTTCTCTAGATGCCAAAAAGGCCTTTGATCGAGTTAACTGGAGATTTTTGTTTGTAACATTAACCAGATTTGGGTTTGGGACGCCTTTCATGGACTGGATCAAAATTCTGTATAACAACCCAGCTGCATGTGTGAGAACCAACGAGCAGACTTCTCCAAGCTTCTGTCTGCCGCGAGGAATGAGAGAAGGCTGTCCACTTTCTCCCTCATTGTTTGCCATCTTTATTGAACCTCTGGCAGCTGCTATAAGACAAAATAAAGACATCACAGGGATTCTGGCCAACATCAATATAGAACATAAAATAAGTCTTTATGTGGATGACGTGTTACTTTTCCTGCAGAACTCTCAAATTTCTATCTCCCAGACAATCACACTTATTGACAAATTCTCACTAATGTGTGATTATTCTATCAACTGGTCTAAAACTACAGTCATGCCTATAAACTATGAGGCGCAAAATATACCCAATGCTACAATCCAGTCTGGAAACATTAGATATTTAGGTATGAATATTTCTCCCAGGTTATCAGAATTATCAAAACTCAATTATGCTCTGTTACTGAAATCAATAGAAGATGATCTCCTACGGTGGAGACGCTTACCTGTATCTCTTGTGGGGAGGGTTGCCACCATTAAAATGATGACTTTACCTAAGGTTAACTATCTATTTCTAATAATACCAACCAAACCATCCTCTGGTTGGTTCAAATCACTGGACTCATACATATCTAAATTTCTCTTGGAAAAAAAAAATCCTTCACGTATCAGTTTGAAGACTTTACAACAGAACAAAGACAGAGGTGGACTAGACTTGCCCAACTTTAATAATTACTTCCTAGCCAGCAAGCTGCAATATGTCTCCAAATGGCTTAAACCTAATAATTTAGAAGAGACATGGCTGGATGTAGAGCAAGCATTATGTGAGGATCGAGTCATCTCTGATTTACCATTCATCAGTTCCACTATCAAATCCCATCTGTGTTTTAAAAGTATTAACATCATCTCCTCTTTAGTGGCTTGGTGGGACTTTCTAAAGCTAACCAAATCTTCTCTGATCCCGTGTAAACTCACACCCATCTGGAACAACCCTGACATCCTGCTAAACAAAAAGAGGATTAACTTCACTCAGTGGAGAAATAAAGGAATTAGACAGCTTGAACATATCATTGAAAACGGCAACTTTCTTTCATTTAATACTGTCACCTCAAAATATGGACTCAGCAGCACAACATTTTTAGAATATCATCAACTTAAAGGTATAGACTACTGGAGGATCCTTAGAACCAATCAGAATTGTATAGTTCCAAATCGTTATTGGGCAGTCATAATGCCAATCAATGTGGGAACGCGTTTGCGTGATGACATATCATGTCCAGTTGCCGCCTCTGTGCGCGCTCTGGTTTTGAGCCGCGCATGCGCAGACCTTTGTTTAGGAAGTGACATGCAGTGGGAGCGACCAAAGCACCTCATTCAGAAGCGGCGTGCTCTTCCTGCGAACACCTCCGAAGATGGCTAGCCACAAAAAAAGAACATTGTTTGAGATGGCAG